>NC_056617.1:12890247-12890354 GCF_018340385.1 Cyprinus carpio | reverse complement strand
TTTTAGATGCTGTGATAAGTTTATTTAGCTCTTCCTGTCCTATTGTTGTAAAGCACTGCAGTTTATCTTTGGGTGCGATAGATAAAACTAAAGTATTAGATGCTGTA
>NC_056617.1:12876026-12889247 GCF_018340385.1 Cyprinus carpio | reverse complement strand
CTAATATGTAAAACATTACAGAGACTTTACAGCCACATCATCAATACTGTTTTTAAAAGAAAACCGAAATCTCACCTGAATCACTCGACCTTTTTTATTCACATAAGAGGCCCCACCTGACTCTCCTGTTATAAAATGCAAAAAAAACAAAATAAAATATATAGAAATTAAAAACATTTATCGGATCTCTAATAATTGAATTGTTAGCAATTCAATTTTAAGGACCTAAACAGTAGATTAAAACCAAATACAAGCTTCCGTCTTGCTTGCAAAAATCAAACGTACCTTTGCAGGCAACATCATCTGTTTTTGGTTCAATACCACCACTGCACAGAAAATTATCTGTAACTGCTTCCCTCGCATTTTCCACATTGATTCCTTTTGCTTTTTTTGCATCTTCAACACAAGCATCTCGCTAGATAAAAAGTACATCAAGAAGTGTTCTTATCTTGATGATGATGAATAAATATATATATATTTTTAAAATCATAAGAGATTCAAATAATATGTTTTCTGATGTTTTTAACATATTTAATGTTAAATGCCTAAATGAAACCCAAGTGCTAGAAAACACAGAAATGACTGTGTTAATTAATGGCACTTTAAAGGCCCCATGAAATCAAAGTTAAAGTGTTGTTGCTTTTAGTTGGTTTATATGGTTGAGTAATTCTAAATGTTGACAATTTGAGAATATTTTACTTTAAAATGCTATAAGGTCTGACATCTCAAATGAATAAACTGCCTCTGCATAAATCAACATAAATTAAGCTTTTCAAACTACACATAATTAGAAATGAGAAAAAAAATCATTACATATTTTCCAAGCTTGAATATGATGTTTTTTATATGTTTTGGACTATGGTCAGTTTCCATATAAGACGTGAAAGAAGCTTCCACAAGCTCGTTGCTCATTAGTATTTCCTCTGTAACAAATGCATAAAGAAGAAACTTTGACATTTTATGTTTGATATGTTTCATTGCATAAAAGCAATGTCACATGTTTATTATAATTTATGTTTCATATTTCTGATATGATTCTTATATGCATGCAGCATGTCTGACAGGGACCTTACCGTGTTTTCTGCACGTCCCTTCACTTTCTGAAAGTTTCAGAGCTCCGTTGGTTTCTTTGGTGCATGGGATGCAGATCGGTCTGTAGAGAAATGCACATGATGTTATTTAATTAGTTCAGATTTTTTCATATTCTGACTAAAGTAACATCACATGATGAAGATCTTTGCTCCTCACCGTAGAGTAGAACTGAAATCAACAGGTTTTTCCAGCTGTATAAGAGCTACATCAAATTCATAATATTCCTGTATTCCCATTTCCTGTTTTGCGATGAGGTTATAGTCAGGATGAATTACATATTTTTTTACTTTTACAGCTGCAAGAGAAATGTAAACATCATTAATAAGATTTACCCTGTAACATTTTTTATTTTTTGGTCTGAAAAAATGGACATATCAGGACGTACGCTTATCTTTTTCCAGTTGAACTGTTATTTTATCATGCGTGTCTCCCTCTTTGAAGCAGTGAGCCGCTGTCAAGATGTAACTTGAGGTGACTAATGAACCCATGCAATTGGAACCTTTTGTACGCTACATGAAGAGCAGAGAAGACTCATGTTCATATAGCTCACGTGATTCAACTCTTTAGCCATAACATGCATGTCTCTTCTTCTTGTGGGAGAAAATGATTCCTTTAACTTCATTGAATGTTTCCTTAAACGTCATTGAGTTTTATATATAACAATATGATAAAAAGATTATGCTCACAGCGATATTAATCTTTGCCAACCAGGGAAATGCACGGCGTTTATTTTCCAAGCCTTCCCACACAATCCCACACAATCCCACACTGGTGCTCTCATCTGTGTAAGGAAGCAGGTACACAAGAATTTAATCACTCATTACATACATGAGGTTCCTTAAATCAGGAATTAGAGAACCCATTAATTTTTCTGGAAGTGTAAATTCTGTCAACATACTGTATATTCCACACCTGCATAACCATGTTTTTTTTTTTCTTTTTCTTTTTACTGATGCATTGAAACAATAGTGTTATTGTAATTTTTAAATGCCTTTTTTTTCTTTCTTTTTTTTGAGTTTGACATTCATTTCTCTTTTTGTGTTCCACAGAAAACATCAACAACCTGAAGATGATTAAATAATTACAGAAAAGTCACTTTTGGGTGAAATATAGATACAGTACCAATCATATTGTCAAACATCTCCTGAACCTCTTCCAAGTCTTGAAGCTTAAAGAAATATTTTTCTTGGTCCCTCTGTGACACTAAGCCATTTACGTCATCTTGATTTACGTCTCCAACTCCAAAAACATAAAGATCTGGAAAGAGAGGGCAGATCCATATCAATATGAAAGCAATGATAAAGACCTCTAAACAAATAATTTTATCTTCCCCTGACCAAGACTTCACTGCTTTAAAAAAAAATTAAAAAAAAAAATCTTATATTTTACAATTTGATTTAAAATATAATTATGATTAATAATTTTTATTGCTCACCGAGTTTCTTCTCTCGCTTTGGATCATTTTTGGTGACAAGACGTTTGATCTGTTCCACTTTAGGTTTGGGATTACCCCCCATGTTTGCGTGACCTATGAAATGAGATAAATTACAGTGAATATTTGCTTCTATTTCTATTCTAATTTGTAATATTGTGCATGGGTATTTTATTAATATATTAATTTATTTGTTCTAATAAAGAACTTAAACTGAGTAAGCGCAAAATAAGAACAGATACATATGCATATATGCCAAATTGTATGTAAATACTGATAAGTCAGTACCATCACTGAACAATATGATGATGTGCTGCGTCTCACTGAAGACTGTTGCATTGTTGAGCTCCTCTATTTTCATGCTCTCTTCAATGACTGTATAGACTTTGGCAATATTGGTACCTGTTTTATCGCCTTTCTCTGTTCAGAATATTACAGTTAGCAGAGAAACATTTTCTGATTGAAACAACGGACTCAACTGAAATGAAAATGAATCAGAATTGCAACATGAATTGGGATTTATTTTTAACAGAATGTAAGATTTGTTTAATTTTTACTATTACTTTGGACAGAAATAAATGCATTTTTTCAAGTTAGACTTTCATGTACTATTTTTGCAAATTACATTATTCTGTAATAACATAATATCTCTAACATGTAATATCTCTAAAAAATCAAATTGTTGCCATGTATACAATTAGACTCTAAAAAAAAAACATTCAAACAGAATACTTACTGTCATACGTAAACTCGTCCATCTCTTTAAAAATATCCGTTAGGGTTGGTTTTTGCATTTTGAATTGATTCATTTTGATTATCGATGTAACATCCGTAGCAAACATCAGGATCTCATAGTTTGGGGAGACCGGGTAATAACTGATCTTTTGGGATAGAGCATTGAGAATTCAAAGATGGAAACAACACCTTACAACACTTAACTGCATTTCAGTGCAGAAAAAATCAACATAACATTAAAAAAAACATTCAAACAAATGCAGCAAGTATGCAGTAGATTGTGGGAGAACCTCCTGAAATACACTAATGCTCATACTGGAGGTTTCTGACAATGATGAGGAGGTTAAAAGTCAAGTTCACTCTTGAGAGCATCTCAGTGTATCACAATGGTAATTTTTCCTTTTTAAATATTTGTATATATATATATTATTACAGAAACTTTAACATCCAAATGAACAACAATTAACAGCAATACCAACAATAAACATAACTAAACTAAAAACTATACATCAGTAGCCTAAACTTCACTTACAACAACCTCTGAGGGTTCAACAATCAACATACCTTTTCTAAAAGCAGTTTAATGGTGGTTTTTGCATTGTCAAAATCCTTCTCCTCTACGCTGTCAGATGCATCCACAGCAATGTAAATATCAAGTTTTCCACCTTGATCCAAAGTTATTTTCTTACCCTGCTGCTCTAAATACAGAAGGAAAACAGAATTCATGTTTAAATGTGTTGATCTTATTCTTACCATTTCAACTATCAATGAAAATATTATTTAAAAAAAAAAAAAAAAAAAAAATCAGACAGAATGAGTTTATTATGACTGTGTGTGTGGTTTATGAGGACACAAATTTGTATAATGACATGGGTATTACAACGTGAAGGTGATTTATGAGGGCTTATAAATCAGACAGAATGAGTTTTTTTTGAAAATCTAAAAATGCACAAAGTATCCTATAAGAGGTAGGTTTAGGTGTAGGGTGATAGAAAATACCATTTGTACAGCATAAACACCATTACACATATGGAGAGTACACATAAACCATAAAACCAGCATGTGTGTGTGTGCGTGTGTGTGTGTGTGTGTGAGTGTGTCTGTGTGTGTGTGTGTGTGTGAGAGAGAGTGTGAGTGTGTGTGTGTGTGTGTGTGTGTGTGTGTGTGTGTGTGATTAATGCTTCAAGTGGTACCTTCTTTTTCAACTGCTAGATTTGACTTTAGAGAACTGCTGAAAGCTTCTGATGCTTCCTCTGGGGTGTCGTATGTGAAATCAGCTGTATAGTATTAAGACAACAACATTATAGGTGCAATATCCAGAAAAGCTACTTTTTATTAGCTAAATCTTAGGGCCAAAAACGTATTTTTGAGAAAACAAGTACTACAAAACCCATGGTTTTGAAATTTTGATGTAGCTGTTAGAAGACTTACCGTAACATTGTGGCTCTGTTCCTGACCACTGGCCACCATCCTGACACACTCGTTCTTTGGAACCAATCAAGGTCAATGGACTCTCACAGCGGTATGTGACTTTGTTGCCTATGTTAAACATGTTCCCTGCTCGACTGCTACCAGGAGGAACACCAGGATCCGGACAGTGATCAGCTGTGAGGTACATTTGAAAAATACATTTCAGTTTAAATCAGACAAGTTCATAGAAACTGCTGTGTTTACATATTTACAAAGTAATAGAGATTACTCACAGTCACGTCCACAAATTGGTGTGCTTCCACTCCACTTCCCATTAGGCTTGCAAACACGGACCGCTGAGCCACGGAACGTATAATCAGAATTACATGAGTAGGTGGTTGTGTCATTTACATAGTACTTTTCTTTATATGGAACCACCACTCCATTCTCAAAAACGCGAGGATTGGGACATGTGATCTCTAGAATAAATGCAGGAATAAACACATACTGTAGAAGAGTATAGCAAAAATAAATAAGTCCAGCAATTATTCATGATATAATGATACAAATTAATGCCTTGTTTCTTACTTTTGCACTCTGGGTTTTTTTTCATTTTAGTCTTTGTGGTCCAGTGTTCATTTTGACAAAGACGTGAATGAACTGATGGGTAATATCCATTCGGACAGATGTATCTCAGAAGACTCCCATGTGAATAGTTGTTAGAAAGAACAAAGGTCCCTCCAGTAATGTTTATGTTCTCTTTGGGACATGAACCGTCTCCTTTGGACATCGAGGATGGAGCACCTGTAGTGAAAACAGCCAGATCATTGGAGGAGGCCAAAAAAATATGACAGAAGTAACTTTTGTGAATTGTTGCAGATTTATTTCCATTAAAAAAAAGAAAGAAAAAAAGAAACAAGCCAAAATAGTTTTATGTATTTTAGAATGCATTTATTTTAATAAGCAAAAAGACCTACCTGCAATAAGAGGACATATCATTGCAAGCATTAACCATTTCAACCGTTGCTTACACTCCATGCTGTTTCTTCCAAGTTGAGCTGAGATTAAAAAAACACATAGAAGCAAATGGACGGGGAGTAGACAATCTTTATGCAAATGATAAAAAAGTTTTTTTGTGAAACTTCAGCAGTACACACACAATACTGTGTAAAAATGTAGTTTTGTGGGTAAAATAGAATATATGGGGTATTAGGTTTCAATACAGAAACCTGGTCTTTCGAGGCATTTATAATATAAAAAAACAACCTACTGTAACTGTCACAAATTATGTTAATTAGCTGCTTTTAGAAATGTGTGAAAAATAACAGCTTGTCTTTTCATAACTTCTTTTGCTTGTCATGATTCCTGAGTCATGTGATGTATGTTTCTGTCTCCGTTCACAGGTCTGTGCGTTCATTACTGTTTGTTTTGTCTGTGTCCTTGTCACATGTTTTGCAGCGCTTGTTGCTGAGCTAATCAATCCAGTACACCTGAAGCTCATCAGGACGGCTATTTATGAGGAGTGTTTGCGCTTGTCTTTTGTTAGATTGTTTGGTGTGTGCTGTTACCATGCTGTTGGTGTTTGGTTTCCTGTTTGGTGTTGTTCCTGGTTGTTTTTTGTTGTTCCTCCTTGTTGTTTTTTGTTCTCTCTCTCTGGATTTCCCCGGAACGTGTGCATCAGCAGTCATCTCCCAGCTTGTTTGCAGTCTCCTTGCTGCCAAGGTCTGCTCATAATATCTGAGACCCAAAATAAGATGACCATCCTGTCGATTTACTCTCTGCCTTTTGCAATAAACTGTTTACTGCATTTGCTACTGGATTCAGAATTTATTTCCTGGCATAACGATCTGACCAAGATGGATCCAGTGCTAGATGGAACAATGCTAGAATGGAAGACGAATCTTACATCCACCAGCTTCCGTGCAGTCCAGGCCTTGTGCGCGGGTGTCTGGGTTAACTGCCCAGCTGCAGCAGATGAACCCGAGGCTGCAGCATCTCCCACTGTGCCAGATCCACTGCCTGTTCCCCTTCCATTACAGAACATGCCGATTGTCATATGAGAGCCGCGTCTACCACCACCAGCCTCTTATTCCGTTGAGCCACATTTTTGTCAATCATTTTTCGGATAAGTGCTCTTTGTTTTTGCTCTCAGCCGTTAGCACTTCCCACAGGAGCAATCTAAAAGTGGCGTTGGTGATCATGCTCTTGTATGATCGAGCGGGGACTTGGGGGAATGGCGGTGTGGGAGCATAAGCATCGATGTTGCTTCGTCAATTCAAAGGCGTTTTTTTTTTTCTTTGAGAAACTCCAGAAAGTGTTCAACGTGCAGTTGACGATTAAGCTGAGCAGCTTCAGCGTTGCTAGCAGATTTGAAACAAGGAAACTCATTCTGTCGCGGCTTACTCCTTTGAGTTCCTGAGCGGCTTCGCTGCTGGGAATGCAAGTGGAATGCGGAGGAACAACACGCTGTGATATGTTCTGGCCTGGGTTGGCTAACCGTATTCAAAAAGGAATTTTAGCGTGGATCTACCCACGGACTTGGATGGCTGAACTGAACTGGCTATCAGAGTGGATGCTCGTTTGCAACGTTAGATCAAGCGTGTTCAGCGGAAACTTGGTTCCTGAGAGCAGCAAGTGTTTTCCAGTTCCCTCCAATGTTACAGTCAGCCCCACTTGCGATCTGGAGACTCATGCAGGTGGGCCAAGAACTTGCTTCCAGGAGAATGATCAACGAAGGGACTCTGGTTTGTATTTATACTGCGCGCCGTGGGTAACGTTGCTGCTAAATGCCCAGCAAAAGAAAGAGCCCGTCAGTCAGTGTCGAGGTTGACAGACGAGGTGGTACATGCCTTTGAGAATCCTCATTATCTACACTCTCGCTCCCGGTCAGACTGCAATGGGCTACTTCTCACATCACAATGGCTTTGCCTTGCTGGACTCAGGAGCTGATTGAAACTTCCTGGACATTACTCTTGCTCACAAACCTTAAGGTTCCTGTTATCCCAATACCCAGGGCCCCCCCCCATCTCGGTCAATGACCTTGGCGGACAAGCGTATTCATCGGTCACTCACTCTACGGGCGGTGAGTTTGACACTTAAGGTACCAGCTGGAAAGAGGTAATTTTTTATCTTATTGCTCTCCTCTTGTCCCTGTAGTTCTTGGACCCCCTTGCTTAAGCTCAAATCTCATATGAACTGGCACACAGGGCAGTGTGTTGTCTTGGACACTGTGAACATTGTCATGCGTTTGTGTTGGTCTCTGATTGTTTGTCTCTTTTTCTGTTACAGGATGAACCATAGACTGTCTAAAGTGCCACCCGAGGATATGGACCTGAAGGGAGTGTTCAGTAAGTACTGAACGGTTCTATTCCTCTCCTCCGCATCGTCCTTGTTGTGACTGGTGCCATAGACGTATTGCCAGTTACGTCTCTCCGCCTAAAGGCAGGTGCTATCGCTTGCGGCTTCAGAAAGGGATGCCAATGGCTGAAGTATATTTCTGATTCGCATGGTAGCCACACCTCATTCGCCCTTCGCCAGCCGGGTTTGGGGACTTCTTCGGTGAAAAGCCTCATGTTTGTGTCCAAATGTTGGGAGTTTTGTAAATTGCTCGGGGCGAGTGGTGTTAGTCTTTCATCTGGTTTCATTCATTCAGAATGACGGTCATACAGAGAGGGCGATCAAGATTTAGCAGTGGGTTGGTGTTGCGACGTTTGGTCTCACAGAATCCATTCCTCTCTGGAGCCATCAACTTTCATGGGTGGAGTACACCAAACTCATTACCAGTGGTCCATCACCTGGTCGAATCTCCATTTGAGTGTCGTTTAGGTTACCAGACACCAGTTTTCCCCAGTCTGAGAATCCCAGAAAAGTCGCGGTTCCCTCTGCCCACACTTTTGTTCCGATTGGCTGCCGCCATCCTGTAGAAAGCCAGACAGGTCTCTCCTTCAGGTGGGCGTGTGCACTGCAGGCTCAGGCCGATTGCCCCAGTTGAAGCCTCCCGTCTACGTTGTTGCGCCAAAAAGTGTGGCTTTCTCTTCTTTCTTCCAAAAAATATTCCTCTCTGGCTATGTTTGTAATAAGCTTGATCCCCAAATTTATCGGCCTCGTCACTGTCACCAAAATTCTGCGTTCAGTGGCAGTCCACCATTCAAAGTTCCTCCAGCGTACCGGAAGCTTCCATCTGTTTGTCATGTTTCCAAATTTAAACCCTGGTGTGTTCATTCCCCTTTGTTAATCTGCCCTTGCTACAGTTCTCTCCCACGCCACGTCTCGTATAAGGGCAACCCATGTATTCGGTCCTCAAACATACTCTAGGACTCGAAATGGGTGACATGGATTCCCGTTAATAGGTGGACTGGGGAATGTTACGGTCCAGAGGAGAGAAGTTGGATTCCCGCAAGGGACATATGGATAGATTCTCTTATCGACGGATACAATCGACGGGGTAGTTGTTCCTCTGATAAGCGCACAGGCCGGTGCCCCTTGGGAGGAGGGGTACTGTCATGGTTCACAGGTCTGTGCGTTCAGTCCCTGTTTGTTTTGTGTCTGTCCTTGTCCCACAGGTTGGCAGCTCTCGTTGGCTGGGGGCAACATTGAGCTAATCAATCCAGCACACCTGAAGCCCATCATGATGGATATTTATGTGGAGTGTTTTGCGTCTTTTCTCCTGTTGGCAGATCATTTGGTGGGCTTACCTGCTGTTCTGGCCAGTTTGAGCGCGAACTCTGGGGCCTCCAGGGTTTTGTGTTCCTGGTCTGCGTGTTTTGGCGTTCTCCTCTCTGTATTTCAGCCCAGAACTGGTGGCCCAGTTAGTAAACTCCCAGCCCGTGCCAGGCCCCTAGCGGCCCAAAATCTGCTCATCCATCTGAGACCAACTTGGTCTGACCACGCCTGTCTAATTGCCACTCCCTCCTGGACAATAAACGTATGTGCGCGTTCATTTGGTCGTGACGGGGAGCGGGTGGGGGGAGCAATTTATTCCTTCCCTGACAGTTGCACGCCGCACGTACCTAGGCGTTCACAGCGAGCTACCATGTCAAGTAAGTGAATTAATTGCAAATAGCGTCGATATTAAATTGAGCACCATGGTGCCGGTTAAGGGTGTTGTCCGAAGTGGTATAGATGACTAATGTACAACGGTGCATTACCCAGCAAAAGCAGCATTCAAATGGTTGTGTGTGTTGTTTTTTTTTTTTTTTTTTTTACAACGGAGTGTGAAAGGGAAGCATGTAAAAAGCGAAATGAGCTCAGACTAGGAACCCACTGAGGAGGTCAACTGTGCCACAGGTCGTCAAAAGGTATAGTGAGCCGTTTTCTGTTGATATAGGCAACATTAAGAAAAATTCACTGGATTGATTATTAAAGAATTAGTCGGTGCAATAGCCTAAAAAAAAAAAAAATTTATATTAGATTTGGGTGTGATGGCGTTTATGGGACATGCGTGTTTGCCCGTCACAACTGTCCGTTTTTTATGGTAATTCCTATAAATACAAATGCAAATAAAATATATAAATACAAATCCTTCTGGCTTATTTGACGGGAAAGGTGATTCTGTACAATGTCTAGCTCATGCATTATGCTTGTCAAAGCACTGTGATTTTCATAACTTTTATCTTTTAGATAACATCTTCGTACCTTTGTGTTCATTCATTGTCTTCAATGTGATGGACTGGATTGGCAGAAGTCTCACTTCTCGTCTTCAGTGGGTGAGTTTCGTCAGAGCCTGTATCAACACATATGCAATAACCTGAACTATGAGCGGTTATTGCTGATCTTTACATCTTTGTTCTTTTCCCAAACTCCCAGCCTTCAATGACAAGTCATTTATTCACCCCTTTTTTTGTGGGTAGTAGGGGTAGTTTTCATTCACTGCACTCAGCTCGACCACATGCAGCCCTTGCTTCATCTCCCCCATTCTTTTTAAGGCATGTACATGGCTCTTAAATCATCATCGTGTCTTTGTGTGCCATTATTGAGGTGAGATATTTTGCTTGCCGCTCCATGAGCTATGCTCCACCAGTAAGTACTTTTAAAGACAACACAAATTATGAATGTTATTTGTCCTCTTTCTGGCGTGCCGCTTTGTCTTTGGCCTTAAAAGAATTCTTTGTGGGAAAGATCCCACAAAGTTGAAACTCTCTATTTATCTCACTATTCCAGTATCCCCTGTCATAGGAAAAATGTATTATTGATTGAGTATAGTCTGACTGATTTAAATATGAATGATGTGATTAAAGTTAGGACATCCTATATTACTGTAACATTTTACATGTTCATGAATTTCAGTAGGATTTGGTAATGGGCCTTATGTAAAAGTATTATATTGAACAGATGTGTGCATACGTGACCACTAGTGTAAGCTCATACAAGAAGCTACATGGTACAAGAACGTACGTGGTAAAGTCAGTTGATCGAAAATATCGATGTGGTGTTATGTATTCTAGAACAGTTATAGTTCATGCTCTTTTGTCTACATGGCGTGATGCTTGCAGATAACTTGTGACAATGGTATGATTGTGTGAAGACCAGAGGCCCAGGGCATACAGTTATCTTTCAAATGCTACTTTGGGGTAATAAATAATGTTAGTAGGGACCTCTCTTTATCTCCTTTGCATTCAGAGGGTAAAACTGTGTCTGAACTAGAGCATTTCTGCAGAAATGAAAAGCAAGAAACTCTTTAACTTTTTTTTTTTTTTTTTTTTTTTTTCCTGTTTCAGATATTGATCAATTTCAGAAATGAACAAAAAAACAAACAAACTAATAGAAAATTATTGACTAGCTTTAGCACACTAGCACCAACAAAATACACACATAAAACGCACTTAACAGTAAACTTTTTATAAAGTTCGTGTATATATAAGGATAAGGGGTATTCTCTTATGTCTCATTGAGATAATCAGCTTTTAAGATGTCTTCAAGTTTATTTTAGGAGAAACGTTAAACTTTTTTTTTTTTTTTTTTTTTTTTTTTTTTTTAAGTATTTACAATATTGGTAAAACTATATAAATTAAATGGTATTAAAGTGGTCATATGATGCTAAAAATAACATTATTAATGTTGTAATAAGATTAAAAAAAAAAAAACACACATACACATACTGTACATTATTGTTTCTCCTCTATGCCCTGCCTTTCTGAAACTTTTTTTTTTTTTTTTTTTTTTTTTTACAAAGCTCATCGGTCCTGAAAAGCTTAGGTGTGCTCTTATTGGCCTAGCTAGTATCAAAATGAGTAGTGATTGGCCAAATGCCTCAAGTATGTGACGGAAATGTTTTGCCCCTCACCATACTATGTGTCCTGGTCAGAACACCGGTGCCACAAGACAAAAAAAACCCATTACAAATGAGGCATTTGTGGCATCCAGTGGTGACATAATTAAAGGTTATAATGATTTATAGTATATTGTCTTTTTACATGTTGCCGCTGCATTCGCTCCACGTGATACATAAAATCATGTCTCCATTTGTGATCAGAGGAAACAACAAACAAAAGGCTACACTACACTGCTTAAAACCTCGCGTGTTTGAATCATCAGTGGCAAATCAGCACATGTGTAAGCGTGCTTCACCGGACTGAGTCAGAACAGCCAGCATTGTAGTCTCCATGGAAATCATGTATCCTGATGGAAACAAAATAAACAAGAGAACAGAAGAAAATGCAGGAAACACAAGTCCATAATGTGACATTAATATTGTTCTTTGTTATTTTTATACAGTCCTTTTTGTTTGCTGTTCCAGAAATAAACTGCAGTGTTTAATTCAGTTTTTTAAATTGTTGCATTGAGAAATAAACAGTGATTACAAAACCATGATGGGAAACCTTTGTTGCAACCATAAACGTATGCAGAAAATTAGCATTTACCAAATTGAATTTACCAAAAAAAAGAAAATAAAAATATATGGTAACAGTTAACAATTTTGTAATGGGTAACAGGTATGACAACAGGTTTTATTTTGTTCTTATTCTTCTCACACAAACCCATTCTATTTAATGTCATTCCATTTTATCTTCTATAATTATATTTCACTGTAACAATCAGCTTGCTTACTGCTTAGAAACATACTTCCTACAGGAGCTGCGTAACAAAGCAGGAAAAACAAAGCTTCATCAAGACAAATGTAAGTAGTTTCACACACTGTTTTAAGATGGTCATAGATTATGTTTTCAACACCCTCACATGTTTGCTCAGTAGAAAATTGCACAGAATGGCTTATGGAATAAAAAAAAAACCAATATAAATCCTAAAACAGCAGGCTTAGTGCCAAACTGTTAGCAATGGTTCATCTATAAACAATCACATAGCTCTCATTTTTCATGTATGATGTATGATAATCTTCATATTCTCTCCATTATACTTCAGCCCTAAAACAGCAGGTTTAGTGTCATACTGTTAGGCTTTTTTTTCTTCTTCCTTTTATCATTCTCAAGACAGATGGAAATAAGTTGTGAAATTGCAACAATAATGAAACTCCCCTGCCTGCCAGTGGTTGGATACACAGTACAGACTGTCCTGCTCCAACATAGACATAACAAAAACATAACATTGAATGAGTA
>NC_056617.1:12833483-12875025 GCF_018340385.1 Cyprinus carpio | reverse complement strand
AAATTCAAAAATGCAAAGTGTTAGCAGTTTGAAAAATCAAGAATAATACCAGAATTAATAATAAGTATTGCTAAATGCTGGACGAGTTTCACGCCTTGACCTGCAAATGGAACCTGAAGGATTTTTTTTTTTTTTAAACTAAGAATGAACCGTAATGAAACATCGCCAATCAGATATATAGGCCTTATATTTAATGACTTATTTAATAACAATAGCAGCATAAGATCCTTTGTAAAAGGCCTTTCAATTTTTGACGAGCACCAGACTGTGGCTTCATGACTCTATTCAACATTTTTGAAATTACAACCGCTACTTTTGTCAGCTTTCAAAAGACATCATAATAAAAGTGTTGTTTTACCTCCTCCTTTTAATTCATTTTACAATTACATTATTCAGTTCGGAATCCGTCCCTTTGCGCCACCTGGCAGTAGTTTCACGAATGAATTTAACCTTGTGACTGATGCCTTGGCGGTAATGGTACGCGAGGCGGTAGGTACGCGAGGCGGTAGTACCCAAATGGTGCTACAGTAGGTATTAACAAAATGAGCTTTCACAACCAAAATGAGCTTTTTGCTGCTGCGAATACAAATACATTTTTCATTTATATTTTAAAATTCCTTTAATAAAACATCATGCATTTTTGTCAAGCACATACTTTAATATTCGTTACCTATCCTTTATTTTGACAGATAACTTCTTGGAAAAAAAAAAGTAATCTGTCTGTACACTGATTAAGAAATTGTTGTGTGTTTTATAATTTTTTTCCTTTATTTTAGTAAAACGTGAGGCACTGTATAATTTCACTTCCGTTATTTAAAGCCTCATTAAAACAAGAAACAAATAAATTAAACCTGCAGGATTTAGCTAAATCATTTAAACACTAAAGAATGGGCCAGTTAATACAAAGCGTCCTCACGTTTAAACTCAAGTTCTCTCATTGGATAAGCAAAATGCTGCGATGTAAAAATGGCTTCATTAGTGATTGCTTCAGTGATTTTTAAGAGAGTCCTCTTTACTTGCTTTTCATACAATTTAAGTAAAGTTTACAAAAAAAAAAAATGCAGCTGCGCTTTAGAAATACAGGTGTGTGTATCATATTCCTTAAAATATTAGAGTGCAACATTTACTTATGCCACTTTATGATTAACTGAGTCATGACATTCTTATTGTTATTTGTCTACATATTTTATCTTCCTTCCCAAATCTTGTTTTTGGACTTTTTTATTTTTGGATAATTGCATGTAAAAAAATTACTTTGTAATGCATATGCAAAATGTGAAATGGCTATCTTATTCACAGTCTATAGCATTTTATAATTATTTGTACAATAATATTTAACTTAACCCTCTGAGGTCTAGGGGGATTTGGGGGCCTGGAGAAGTTTTGACATCCCCTGACTTTTGTACTTTTTTTCCACTTGCTTATAAATGGGCCATGGCCGTCTAATAACACTGTAATCAGTACAAAATGGAGCTACAATATTATGTAAATAGCATGTATATACATGATTGTTTATTAAGAGAAAATGATGTTTATGCATTGGTTAGTAAAAGACTACAATTTTGAAGTCACTGAAATAAGATTATAAAACACCTAGAGAACATTTGTTCACAAAATTGTCAAACCTGGAGCTTGTAGCCTAGAATTTTTGTGTAACAATCAGTCCATTGAAGGCGAGTGTAGATGAACCCAAGTTATTTACAAAGGTGTAATCCAAAATCCAAACAATAATCCAAACAAGATACACAGACTTGACTAGAACAGACTGTAGATGAACCCAGGATTTTGATCGGCATGAACAGACTTGACGAACAGACTTGACGCGGCATGAACAGACTAGACTCACCAACAGCAGGTTGCAATATTATGTTAATACACGACAAGAGACAATGGCAAAAACATGACTACTTATACAAACAATGAGAACAGGACCTGGAGGGTGGAGCAATGGCGGGCCTGGGGCTAGGAGCAGTGGTGGATCCGGATCATGAGGCAATGACAGACCATGGAGCAGAGGGAGACCTAGGCCATGGAGCAGAGCCAGACCATGGAACAGAGGGGGACCTGGGCCGTGGAGCAGTGACGGACCATAAAACAGAGGGGGACATGGGCTGTGGAGCAGATCCAGAGCAATATGGAGGGCAGCCTAGCTGGGAGCCATGGCGGCAGGCCTAGCTGGGAGACATGATGTGCAGGCCTAGCGGGGAGCCATGGCGGTGCTGGCAGAGCGGGTGGCTAGGCGGTGCCCTCAAGAGAGCAGGAAGCCATGGTGGAGCCGGAACTAAGGACAGACCCACTTGGCTGTTACAGGACAGGCAGTGAGTCTCCACATGGAGCCGCCTCGTGGCCGCGCCGTGAAAGGACAGGCAGAAAGTTCATGAATGGCCTTTTTGGCCATAGCGGGACAGAGTTCATGAACTGCCTCATGGTCGCGGACAGGACAGGCAGAGTTCAGGGATGGCCCCCCTGGCCGGTGACAGGACAGGCAGGTGAAAGCCTCATGGACGGGCCTCCCATGGTCATGGCAGGACAGGCAGAGAGTTTGTGGATGGCCTCCTTGGCTGTGACAGGGCAGGCAGAGAGCTCAGGGACGGCCTCCTTGGCCATGGCAGGACAAGCAGAGAGTTCGTGGATGGCCTCCTTGGCCACGGCAGGACAGGCAGAGAGTTTGAAGGTGGGCGCCACCACCTCGGGAGGTTCTGCAGTGGGGAAGCCGTGCCTCCCTCTGGAGATTCTGCAGTGGACGCCGCTGCCCTGGGGGCCACTGGAGGAATTCAGGCCAGGAGAAGCCTCAGGAGCAGACTCGCGGACCAAAGTTCTGAGTGCAGCGGCAGCCCACACGCCAAATGGCGGACTGCCATTACTAGAAGTACTGAGGCCACGGGAACAGTCTCCCCAGTGACTGCCAAGATTCCTGACGAGACTCAGGCGCAGGCCATCTCTTTGCCGGGACTCAGGGCGCGGTTGGCCATCTTGGCCTGGACTCAGGCCTGCCGGCCATCTGTGTGAAGGTCTCTGATCGACAGGCATGTCGTGGCGGACCTGGAAATGGCAGCCATGTCGCGGGTGGGGACTCTGGAATGGCGGCCATGTCGGCGGGACCCCTGGAATGGCGGCCATGTCGCATGGTGACCCTGGATGATCAGCTGAGACGGACGTAGGTTCAGGGGAAGTTCAGCTGAGACGCGGACAAGGCTCTGAAGTTCAGCTGAGGCGTGACGAGGCTCTGAAGAGTAGCCATTTTCCCAAGAGACTTTACTGCCATTACTAGAAGTACCAGTGACTGCCAAGACTTGACGAGACTCAGGCGTGGTGGCCATCTTTGCCGGGGACTCAGGCGTGGTTGGCCATCTTGGCCCGGGACTCAGGCCTGCCGGCCATCTTGTGTGAAGGCCCTGGATCGACAGGCATGTCGTGGCGGGACTCTGGAATGGCAGCCATGTCGTGGTGGGACTCTGGAATGGCGGCCATGTCGTGGCGGGACTCTGGAATGGCGGCCATGTCGTGGCGAGACCCTGGATGATCAGCTGAGACGTGACGAGGCTCAGGAAGTTCAGCTGAGACGTGACAAGGCTCTGGAAGTTCAGCTGAGGCGTGACGAGGCTCTGGAAGAGTGCGGGAAGAGACTCAGCCATTTTGCGACAGAGCTCTTGAATAGCGGCCATGTTGTGGAGAATCTCTTGAGAAACGGGCATGATGTGAGTAGGCTCTGGCGTAGCAGGCATGATGTGAACAGGTGCTGGCTTGGCAGACATGACGTGAGCAAACCCTGGCATGTGGTGAGCAGGTCCTGGAATCGTGGATAATCTCTTGAGAAATCCAAAAACAATAATCCAAACAAGATACACAGACTTGACTAGAAATCAGATTTAATAAGCAGAACAGAGATTTGACGTGGCATGAACAGATTCTGATTTAAATAGACTTGACGTGGCATGAACAGACTAGACTCACCATCAGCAGGTTGCAACATTATAAGTTAATACACCTATACACGACAAGAGACAATGGCAAAAACATGACTACTTATACAAACAATGAGAACAGGACCTGGAGCACCAGCGGGGCCTTGGGGGCTTAGGAGCAGTGGTGGATCCTCGATCATGAGGCAAATGACACAGACCATGGAGCGGAGGAGGACTCCAGGCCATGGAGCAGAGCCCAGACCATGGAACAGAGGGGGACCCAGGGCCGTGGGAGCAGTGACGGACTATAAAACAGAGGGGGGATAAGGGGCTGTGGAGCAGATCCAGAGTAATATGGAGCCATGGGCGTGGCAGGCCTAGCGGGGAGCCACATGGCGTGAGCTCCTGGGCTGGGAGACATGGCTGTGCAGGCTCAGCGGGAGCCATGGCATGCAAGCGGGGCAGAGCTGTGGGTGGGCTAGGGGCGCAGCTCCGCGTGAGAGCAGGGTGGGGCCATGGTGGAGCGGAATCCATGGATGAGACCACTTGGCTGTTACAGGACAGGCAGTGTGCTCATGATGCCTCTGCGGGCCGGGAAAGGACAGGGCAGAAAGTTCAAGGAATGGCCTTTTCGCCATAGCTGGATTGACACAGCTCAATGAATCAGCTCCTCTATGGACGCGGATGGTGATTATGGGGTAGAGAGTTCAGTACGGGCCCTCTGGGCCGTGACAGAGGACAGGCAGAAAGTTCATGGACGGCCTCCATGGTCATGGCAGGACAGGCAGAGAGTTTGTGGATGGCCTCCTTGGCTGTGACAGGGCAGGCAGAGAGCTCAGGGACGGCCTCCCTTGGCCATGGCAGGACAAGCAGAGAGCCTGTGGATAGCCCTCCCTGGCCACGGGCAGGACAGGCAGAGAGTTTGAAGGTGGGGCGCCACTCACCTCGGGAGGTCTCCCCCCAGCGGGAAGCCGCCCTCTGAGATTCCTGCAGTGGACGCCATTGCCTCTGGGGCCACTGGAGTGAATTCAGGGCCAGGAGAAGCTCCCCAGGAGCAGACTCAGTGGACCAAAAAAAAGTCTCTGAGGCAGCGTGCAGCCCACATCGCCAAAATGGCGACTGCTATTACTAGAAGTACTGAGGCCACGGGAACAGTCTCAGTGACTGCCAAGACTTGACGAGAGACTCAGGCGCGTGGTGGCCATCTTCTGCCGGGACTCAGGCGTGGTTGGCCATCTGGCCTGGGACTGGAAGCCTGCCGGCCATCTTGTGTGAAGGCCCTGGATCGAGCAGGCAAGTCGTGGGCGGGACTCTGGAATGGCAGCCAGGTCAGGTGGGACTCTGGAATGGCGGCCATGTCG
The DNA here is from genome assembly GCF_018340385.1 of Cyprinus carpio. Lineage (NCBI taxonomy): Eukaryota > Metazoa > Chordata > Actinopteri > Cypriniformes > Cyprinidae > Cyprinus > Cyprinus carpio. Next base: position 12,869,759 of record NC_056617.1, on the reverse strand, counting down.
TATGGGACTCTGGAATGGCGGCCATGTCGTATGCGAAGACCCTGGATGATCAGCTGAGACGGATCGGAGGCTCAGGAAGTTCAGCTGAGACGGACAAGGCTCTGGAAGTTCAGCTGAGGCGCGATCGAGGCTCTGGAAGAGTAGCCATTTTCCGAAGAGACTCTTGAGTGGCAGCCATTTTGCGACGGAGCTCTTGAATAGCGGCCATGTTGTGGAGAATCTCTTAAGAAACGGGCATGATGTGAGTAGGTTCTGGTGTAGCAGGCAGGATGTGAACAGGTGCTGGCTTGGCAGGCATTTCGTGAGCAAACCCTGGCATGTGGTGAGCAGGTCCTGGAATCACGGACATGACATGAGCAGACTCTGGCTTGGCAGGCATGGTAGCTACTGCAGGATTGCAGTGTTCCTCATCCACAATCCCCACAGTAAATGATGAACCAGCCAGCAATAGAGCTTGGTTCAATATATTCCTCTAGTGACCAACAAATCTTTCTCCCAGGCAACTGAGAACGAATAGGTTCATTTAAACCTATTCGAAAAATGTCTTCAAGCGCAACGACACTAAAAGCCACAAGATGACATTAAACCACAAAAAGTCCTCCACATAGTCCTCAATGGCCTGATTACCATGACGAAAGGCAGAGGAGGCGGAAACTGCTAGGGTTCATGGTTGGCGGTCGGTATTCTGTAACGACCAGTCCACTGAAGGCGAGGTGGTAGATGAACCCAAAGTGCAAGTTATTACAAAGTGTGACACCAAAAATTCAAACACTAAACAAAGCTGACTTGAACAGAAGTGGGCATGCAACAGACGGACTCACGACAGCAGGTTACAAACATACGTTAATACACGACCAGGGTAATGACAAGACTGACTACATTATAACAGACAATGATGGTCACCGACAGCAGGTTGCAATATTACGTTAATACACGACAAGAGACAATGGCAAAAACATGACTACTTATACAAACAATGAGGGTCACATGACAAGAACAAAGCAATTGGAAAAATGAACAAGAGGAACCAATAGCAAGACAACAAGAGGGCAAGGGAAGCATGACACAAACAGCATAAATCAAACTACAAAATAAAAGACATGAAAACAAGAACATGAAACAAAACCCCAAAACAAACATTACATTTTGCTTCAAAATGATGTTAAAATCATCTTGTTTACTCACTGACAGAAAACAATAGATTAATTTAAATTTTCTAAGACACTTTTTGTTTCAAAAGGGCATATGGCAGTAGTACGCCAACTATCATGAATATGTGTGTGATTCACACCTGAGAAGACAAAGACCCGCATAATGAGCTGCATAATGAGCCTTTCAGGCAGGTGTGTGAGAGGGAAGAGAGGGAAGGGAAGAGTTACAAGAAAGAATGTGAGGAAAAAAATAAATGTATATATTTTTATGTTTGTAGTTTATTTAGAATACATTTAATTATCCCACAAAATAACTTGAGATTCACTTGCGAGTGCAGTTAAACAGTTTATTAGGAACAATCAAAGCTGACATTCAAAGCTAAATTTTTAGCATCATTACTCCAGTCACACGATCCTTCAGAAATAATTCTAATATTCTGATTTGCTACTCAAAAAATATTTATTATTATTATTAATAATAATAATAATAATAATAATAATTTTGAAAATAGATGTTTTTTTTATTAATTGAAAGAACAGCATCATTTCTAACATGATTATTGTATTTATCATCACTGGTGTGCTAAATAAGTTTTTTTAATATATATATATACTGACTCCCAGATTTTAAATGGTATAGTGTATATTGTTACACTTGGAGTAAGACTGGAGTAATGATGCTGAAAATTTAGTTTTGATCACAGGAATAAATTAAATTTTAAAATATATTCAAATAGAAAGCAGTTATTTTATATGGTAAAAATGTTTCACAATATTAATGCTTTAGCAAATGCAACTTTCTGTATTTTGGATCCAATAAATGCAGGCTATATATATAAATGAACGTCACATACCTTGCATTTCCAAAATGTATATTGTTTATGTTCTCTGAAGGGCATACTTTTTTGAAGAGACTTTGAAGAGATGGGAGTGTTTTCTGTATTTTTCTTGTAGCTGTGTTCCAGGTTCCTGAGTGGGCTGCTTATTTGCATTGGCTCGCTTTGCAACAGGTTATTATTTATCTGAAATAAAAAAGTAAGCATGCTGTTTACGCAAATAAACTGCATTATTAACATTATTGTGACGGTCACTGATACTATTAGTCATTTATAGGAAAAAAATAACACAATTACCACATAGCACATTTATTGTCAGTGATATTTACAGCTTACTTGATACACTTTTTTTTTTTTTTTTTTTTTTTTACCATTGCAAACACCAGTGACGGGGTATAACACATTAAAAATATTTACACAAGAGCAGATATTGATGAACAGAAGCTTAGTTACATTCTTGAAAACACAAGCATGCTTTGTATGAAGGCCTATACTATATATAGTTATAAAAATATGTGGCTATATTCGTGAACTGAGAATAGCCTATCACAGTTTAATCATTCTTACTGACATTAAGCTAGCAACATTATAACTCATATTACTTTTATATCATATTGCTGTCCATGTTATAGAACATAAAAAAACATCCTGGCATCTTGAAACATTTAGATGATGTGAATGAAACGTCATAATGTTTCACCTGATTATACATTTAGTCAGGAATTATAGTCTGGAAAAAGTCTAACTAGTAAAATGTGTACAAGTTATATGAAAACTAATACAAGTAGATTAATAATAAAAAAGACTTACTCATGTTTATATCTGCTGGTTCAAGCCGCTTCGTTCTTCTTTCTGAGGTAATCCACATCTTATTCCTCTCAGCGGTCTTACTGAGGTGAATTATGTCTTATTCCTCTCAGCGCGAAGCAAACAGTAACAATTAAAATTAAAGCTGCAAGCAGTGATGAAAGGGCCCTCGCACCTGGGCTCACCACCACCCGGTGGCCATAGGAGTGGCCTTTAGATGTGTTCATGCCAGGACTCTTATAAAACGTGTGAAGTTTGGGGCAGATTAGGCATTGTATGCATGAGTTACAACAACTTCCTGTTTCATAGTATTAATAGCATTGTTTAACACATAGTAAGTGTTTCTAGCATGTTTGAGAATATATCTAGCATGATTAGCACACAATGGCATATTTTACTGTGTTGCTAATAGTGCATAAGTGTAAAACATGTTACTTCATGTTGCCAGTAGGTGGCGCTATAACTATAACCAAATATGAGGATGTAGATATCTTCAGGCCAGGACTCTAATCAAACTTGTGAAGTTTGAGGCAGATTGGACATTATAAGCACGAGTTACAGTAATGTTCTGCAACACTGCATTAATAGCATGCTTTAACACTGAGCTAAGTGTTGCTAGCATGTTTTAGCATGCTTCTAGAATTTTGCCAGCCTATTTAACACTTGTTGATGCCTTTTATTATTTTGCAAGCAGTCCATAACAATGTTACACATGACACTTCCTGTTGCCAGCAGGTTGCGCTATGACTATAACCAAACACGGGCATGTTGATGTGTTCAGGACAGGACTCTTGTCAAATAAGTGAAGTTTGGGGCAGATCGGACATTGCTAGCCTGAGTTACAGCAACTTCCTTTTTCACTCCATTATTAGCATGCTTTAACACTTAGCTAAGTGCTACTAGCATATTTTAACCCTTTAGCGCGTACGATCTCACCGGTGTGATCAGTCTTGGCTGGTCCCTGAAGCATACGATCACACCGGTGTGATTAGAACTTTCAGTGCATCACATTATCAACTGCTAAATTTAAATCCACTTTCGCGCTTTGGCTTGCGCAGAGCCAGATCGGATGCGCTGAGCGCTGGACATATTATCACAAATATTCAGTGTTTTCAACCATATAATGGTTATTTTAGGTTTCAGATATTTAAAAACACATAAGTACTAACAAAACCATACATTTACAGTTTGTAAAATACACGCTGATGTCTATGGAAACAGGAATAATGACCCTTACAAATATAATTTGACTACATGTTTTTATTGATAAAGTTTTTAAAGCATTTTATACACGTTTGCATAAATTCTACTTTCAGAACGGTCCGTAATGGAGAGATGCCTTAACATTGATTTTTCCTCTAAAACGCAAAAATGAAAATTTAAATAAGATTGATATTTTATGTTTTGAGAATGGCCAACCCTTCTCCATTCTGCAGATATTGTTGCTTCTGGTTTGTGCATTGTAAATCACAGAAAGTCTACAAAATATATTGTCTCCCAAAAATTCAGGTCTTTTTTGTCACGTCCATAATGCATGTGTATTTCCCAAAAACACATTCATAGGCGGTACTTTACTGATGTCTGGACTCTATTTGGAATTTAGAAAAACATAAAGAAATGGTTCAGTATATTGATAATGAATAGGCTACATTCTGTGAGAATTTATATTTCACACTCTAAAAAAATATTGTTTGGACGCAACAAAATTAAATTAACACAACAGTTTGCATCGTTTTTTTTTTTTTTTTTTTTAGTTAAGGCTACTTTTTCTGAAATTAAGTTATAATAACTAATAAACTATATTATGCTATACAGTAGTCAACATTTGAAGTGGATCAAAACTTTTATTCAAAGTTGAAGAAAGCAAAATGTGTTCTTGTGTCCCATCAGTAATGAATTGCCCAGTAATGAAACTAAATATAATTAGGTCTACATGATGTCTCGGGACAGTTTCTTATTACTGAAATATATTTTTACATTTGTATTGCCAAAACAACTGCAGCGTTGCCGCGTACAATTAAAACAGTGCAAAACTGAAAATAGTAGCTACGAAGCAACAAGAACAAAAGTTTTTGTCTCTTTGACAGATTTATCTTCTCTTTTGCCAGTTTCTTTGTCTCTCTCTCTCAGAGGCACTTCATCTCTCCTGAGGGAAAAAAAAAATTGTATGTAATACTCTGTATGCAGTTGCAAAAATGACAAAAGCCAAACCGAACGAGGCATTTGTTTTACTTTGCCTAAACCTGCTCTACAATTTTGAAACCCTCATAAGACACTGTCCATATGAAGGAGCAAGAGATTCACACCTTTATTTCAACCCCCACAAGCTATACAGAACTACCCCCAAACCCAGCCCGATCTCATGGCAATTCATACATATTTTACGAGGTGGCTACCTCCTCCAGCTGAACCAGTTTTGATCGCATTAGATAAGTGCAATACATCAATCGAATCTGTAAAGGGTCTACTTTTTTTTTTTATACAGACATATAATAACAACAAAACTTTTGTGCACTTATAAAATAAAGATAACAAACAAGGAGTGCTGTCTGCAGCCTTTGTCTGCGCTGATCTTCAGTTACAAATGCGTCATTAAAATGAACTTTAACTCAGTGAATACTCAACGAAGAGATATGAGAGATATCTATAGAAAGCCTGACATGTCTACTTTTAAACTAAACAAGTGCTGCTGAAAAACAAATATTCTGTGATAAAGTAATCCATATGAAAACAACGCGATGTCCGCTTTTTTCACGCCTCCCTTTCATTATCTTCTAATGCGACCGCCTTCACGCAATGAGCCGCCAGCTTTTGAGATTCAAATGTTTCACTGAAGCGCTTTTTGAATACGCCACACAACAGAAGACAACGAGCGAGACTGTTCTTCAAGTTTTTATTATTTTACTGTTTGCTTCACATGAGAGGAATAAGACATAATTCACCCCAAAAAGATGTGATGTGGTTGAGGATTTGAGATTTGGATTTCCTCAGAAAAAGAATGAAGCACTTTATTCAGCAGAGATCATAAACATGAGTAAGTCTCTTTTTATTTATTTATATACTTTGTACTAGTTTTCACATAACGCAAACATTTTACTAGTTAGACTTTTTCCAAAGACTTTTTCCAAACTATAATTCCTGACTAAATGTATAATCAAGTGAAATATTATGAAGTTTCAATAACAATATACACTACTATACCATTCAAAAGCTTGATGATGTAAATAATATAAATGTAACAATAAATGTAACTGTAACAAATGTAACAAACATTGCTGTTCTTTCAATTTATCCCCTAAAAAAACCTGAAAAAAAATATTCTCAGCTCTTTCAAACATTAATAATAATAATAATAATAATAATAATAATAATAATGATAATAATAACAATATTTTTTTTTTTTTTTGTAAAAAAAGATTGTTAAAAGGATTTCTGAAGGATTGTGTGACTGGAGTAATGATGCAAAAATTCAGTTTGAAAGTCAGCTTTGATTGTTCCTAATAAACTGTTTAACTGCACTAACAAGTGAATATTAAATTATGTTGTGGGATAATTAAATATATTCTAAATAAACTACAAACATAAAATTATATACATTTATTTTGTCCTCACATTCTTTCTTGTAACTCATCCCTCTCAGTGACACAGCTGACTGAATGGCTCATTATGCAGCCTCATTATGCAGGCCTTTGTCTTCTTCAGGTGTGTGAATTCATGATAGTTGACGCCACTCGCGATATGACTTTTACCAACAAAAAGTGTCTTAGAAAATTTAAATCAATATATTGTTTTCTGTAAGTGAGTAAACAAGATGATTTTCTACATCATTTAGAAAAAAAAAATTTAGGCTACAAGCTCCAGTTCTCAAAATTCCTGGGAACCAATTTTCTGTATGTGTTTTATTGCCTTATTCAAGTGATTTAACATTTTTAGTTTTTCACTAACCACGATAACATTTTTTTTTTCAAAAACACAATCATGTACATACATGCTGCTCACATATTATTATAGCCCAGTTTGTGCTGATTACAGTGAGATTAGACTTTAGCCATTTAGATATTTATAAGAAACTGAAAAAGCACAAAATGTCAGGCGAAAATCATTGTTATTTGTGAACGAGGGCGCTTGAGAGGAAGGCTTTAAGACCAAGCGGAATCCTCTGCCAGCTGCTCCCGCTTCACAGTCCGCATTTTGATTTTACAAAATCAGTTTGGGCGAATGCAACTTATTGATCATGAGTCCAACATTTAGCAAGGCAGGAAAACATTCAGTCTACCTGAAGGAAGATGTATTTCATTGTAAGTTAATGCTGTTAAATAAAGGGTTAAAAAAAATAGTGTAGGCTATTCTAAAACTTGGACCTCATTATACTGAAGTACAAATCCAAACAACAGAAGCAGCCTACACTCTCTAAGTGTTCTTTCATTGAAAAGTATGAATTTTATTTATTCATCGGCTATATGGTTGAAATAATATAGTTCAAAACTTTAGGTGCCATTGTTTAAAAAAATGCTTTATTGACTAATGTTTCATAGACCTTCAGTTGTCTTGCTTTAAAATTCCATGCCATTTGTAGACACACGTATGGAACTGGTAGAACCAACAAACAAGAGCTGTTTAGACTGCGCTTTTTGAAGGCAGGATAATTGGGGAAGAACGAGACACACCTGGGATCACATTAACACAATCAATGAAAGACAAAATGGGTCACAGGGGCAAAAATACACACAGACAAGTCCATTATCCTGACAGTGTGTGTGTGTGTGTGTGTGTGTGTGTGTGTGTGTGTGTGTATGTATTAAACTATGATGTACAATTATGTTTAATTTACTGCAATTACAAAATTTGGAGTATAATGAAGTGAGGTGTGGGCAAGTATGGTAACCCATACTTGAAATTTGTGTTCTGCATTAATCCCATCCAAGTGCAAACACAGTTAAAAAGTGATGCTATATAGCACATTAACCACCCCAAAGAACTGCTGAAGAACCACTGAAGAACCATACAGGAGCTTAACAGGTTCTTTATACAGTAGTGGTGCTATATAGCACCTCAACCTCCCCAAAGAACTGCTGAAGAACCACTGAAGAACCATTTTTTTATAGTGTACAACAAATTATAGAATGTGAATACACTGACAAGCTGTTTATTTTCAGGCTCAGTAACTGTGCACTAACAGAGGAAAGCTGTTCAGCTCTTGCTTCAGTTCTCAGTTCAGACTCCAGCAGTCTGAAAGCTCTTGATCTGAGCAATAATACTCTGCAGGATTCAGGAGTGAAGCTACTCTCTGATGGACTGAAAGAGAACTGTAAGCTAGAGAAACTCAGGTGAGTTGATGTTTCTTTCTTCATATCTACTCTTTCCCTGCCAATTAATTTTCACAAAAAAATAAATAAATCATGGTAATTTGAATATTTTGTGTGTGAATATCAAACAACAGAGATTCTGCTTTTTAACCAAATAAAAAAAGAAATCATTGCATTCTGCATGATGCATTCTGTTTTTATCACTTCAAATCAAAAAGCAAACAGTTTGAACAGAATCCTGTTCATTAAATCATACGACTGATTTATTTAATGAACAATGTTTAATGATCACCTTTTTGGGGGGGTCTGCTTACATATTCTATCGCTTGTTTCTGCTTCATCATCATGCTTTGATACAGATGTTAAATAATCTTTGAGAAGATGTTTAATAGTGCCTCCTACTGTATAACAGTGAAAACATAGAAAGCCAAAAAATTCTGTCAATAGCAGGGAAGAGTTGTCTCATAAATAATAGAAAATCCCAACAATGGTGAGGATGGAGTTAACGATCTTTGGCTTGAAAACAATTTTTTCAATTTGTTTGTATAAGGAACTAAGAGGAATTAACATTTATTGTTCAGTACATTTCTAGACTAATGGATTAATTATCACAATGGACTATTTTCATTCCTGATTTAGACTCTCAGACTGCAGTATCACTGAAGAAGGTTATACAGCTCTGGCTTCAGCTCTGAGATCAAACCCTTCACACCTGATAAAGCTGGATCTCACAGGAAATGATCCTGGACAATCAGGAGTGAAGCAGCTCATTGATTTACAACATGATCCAAACTGTCAACTAAAGACACTGTTGAGGTGAGATGTGATGAACTAATAAAAATATATAAAATGCAAATGAATAAATTACAGAAATATTATTTAGAACACATTCTGCTTACACCAAGTTTTTTTCAATCAAATTTAATTTGCTTCACCTTCTCATCTGCAGATTTTTGGGTCCTGCTGCATATGAAGCATGTCAGTATGTGGCTAGAGTTGTGGATGAAAACCCATTACTTCTGAGAGAGCTGAATCTGAGTAAACATAAACTAAACTTAAAGCTGCTCGCTCCTCTATTGCAGGATAAACACTGTAAACTGAACATACTGGTGTAAGTTTTACCACTATGATGTTACATTTTAGTTAATATAGAAACTGTTGCTGAGTGTTTTTTTGTTTTTATTTTTTTATTTGATGATTGAATTACCTTATGTTGCTTTTATAATATTATCATCATCCATTGTCATGTATAATACATGTAATATTAAAAGTAGGGTCTAAATCTTTTCTCTTTATTCAGTCTGAATAACAGCTCTATCAAAGATGAAGATTGTAGTGTTCTGGCTAAGGCTTTAAATTCAAACCCTTCAAATTTGAAAGAGCTGGATTTGACTGGGACTAAACTCAGAGACTCAGGAATGAAGATCTTCTCGACTCTGTTTAAGAACAAACAATGTAGACTGGAAAAGCTTAAGTAAGTAAATCTAAACATAGAACAAATGGCTAGTGCTACAAAACAAGGGATTTATGAAAATCTCATTAGTGAATAAAAGTTGTGTGCATAGCTAAGACTGTTTTCTCTTTTCTGTTCTCTGTTCCACAGGTTTAATTGTATCTGTATTTCAAAAGAAGGTTGTGCTGCTCTCACTGCAGCATTTAATTCAAACCCCTCAAACCTGAAAGAGATGGATCTGAGTGAGAATCAACTAAGAGACCCTGGAGTAACAGAAATCTCCACTCTTCTGGGAAATTCACAATGCACACTAAAGATACTCAGGTATGCATGAAAGCCCTTGAGCTAAGAAATCCCTTAGTTAGAAGACTAAGGGTAACCTTAGTGAAACTTGGATTGCAATTAAGAATCCTAAGGGTCAACTTAAGGAACCTTAAGGCTGTCATTAAGTATTCTCCTTTATTATTTAAGTGTTCCCTCAAGTGTTGCTACAAAGTCAACCATTTCACCTTAATAAATTTAAGAGACCAAAAGCTCCCTTATGTCATCTTAAATGCAGTGGCTGATTTTATGTTAACTGAAGAGGAGGAAGTACCAAGCCAAATATTTAATTATTGAAATATGTACAATTGTAATGATCATTACACAATTATTTAGAGAGTATCGGATTTGCCATAAGTAATCCTTCGTCTCACCACTGTCCAGTTTTATGTTTTCTGTGCTCTTGGTATTCTCCATAACAGAAATATATTTGTACAACTTGTGTTGTCTTGTTGAGTTCTGTTTATTGTGAGGTGTAGTAACTAGAGTAGCCATAGTGCCCATTGCCGTATGTTGCCAGAAACTACGGTGAAACACTTAAACAAGTAAGAGTGACAGTTAAGAAGTTTGTTGCAACACTCTTAATGAAATCCCTTGCCTCAGGGATTTTTTCCCCCTCAGGGATACCCTTAAGACAAAATAGGACTTTCATGCAACCGACACCTGGTAATTAAACTTTGATATTATTCAATGATTAGTTAATATATTTGGTTGTTTTTGTCTTCCTCTAGAATGTCAAACTGCAGTATCACAGAGGAAGGTTATAAAGCTCTGGCTTCAGCTTTAAGATCAAACCCTTTACACCTGATAGAGCTGGATCTCACAGGAAATGATCCTGGACAATCAGGGGTGGAGCAGCTGCTCTGGCTTCAGCTTTAAGATCAAACCCTTTACACCTGATAGAGCTGGATCTCACACGGTTTATAAAATAACATATTAATTCCTGCAAATTATACAAGATGGCTAAAAACAGAAATATCAAAACATTATTGCAATATATTGCATAAAAGCATGATGAAATGATAACAGGCACTTAGCCGCAAAAGCTATTTCTTTTATAAGTTTAGTAGTGAATTGAATTTAACTTGTTTTATCTTCTCTTCTGCAGGTTTTTGGGTCCTGATGCAGTTAAAGCCTGTCAGTATGTGACTGGAATTGTGGGTAAAAACCCGTTACTCCTGAGAGAGCTGAATCTGAGTGGATGTGAACTAGGAGACACACGAGTGAATCAGATCACTGCTCTACTGCAGGATAAACACTGTAAACTCAACACACTGATGTGAGTATTTTACTTTGTTTTATATGCAAACAATCTGTAGATATTTTATAGTCTGTTAAAATACAGTCATTGTTGTTCTTTAAAGTACTTGACAGCTAAGGTTAGTTGAGCCATCATATAGATTTATTCATTCTTCTGATTTGTAGTTGTGTTTTGGTTGAAATTAACTGAATAATGTTTCCCGTCTTTGTTTTCTGTCTCTGCAGGCTGAATAATAACAGCATTACAGCAGAAGGTTGTGCTGCTCTGACATCAGCATTTAATTCTCAATTCTTTAAAACTTGAAGGGGTGTGTATTGGTGGAAATAAACTAGAAAACTCAGGAACAAAGAAGATCTGTCCTCTGTTGAAAAATGCACAATGCAGATTAAAGAAACTGAAGTGTGTATTTTCATTTGTCTACAGTACACCTCAGCATGTTAATACACATTTGGAAATGTCCATTTGATTAGATTAACTGAAAAATCAAGACCACGGATGCTTAAATTTCTGTTTTTTTTTATTTTCAACACAGTCTAACAATCTGTACATGTATCTATATTTTTTTTATATTGTACTAAATACTGAAACTGATTTTTAAATATGTAAATGTGATTAAGTTCATGTAGTTTCAATTAGTAGTTTGTCAGAAGTTATTTATAAGGCTGGTACTTGATAAGTTGTTTTCCAACAAAGTCTAAACAGTGTTGTTTTTTCATAGATTGTCAGACTGCAGCATTACAGAAGAAGGTTACAAAGCTCTTGTTTGATTTATGTGATGAGATCATTAACATTTGATAGTGATGGATCTGGATATGAAATGAAATGATCCTGGACAATCAGGAGTGAAAGAGCTTCTTGATGTACAAAAGGATCCAAACTGTAAACTAATACTGAGGTGAGACCTGATGACATAATACTAAAATGACAGTCTAATTATGGATTGTCTGCAACCAAGGTTATTATAGTTTTGCATTTTTAAATTAGTTTTATTTTAATATCGTTTTCAAATTTGCTGTAAAATTCAGTTTAGTTTTTATTAGTTTCATTAATGTTGTTAGTTTTAATTATTTTTTTTATTTTAAACTAAATACATTTTTATTTAGTTTTTATATAGTTTATTTTCAGTTTTAGTTTCAGTTTTAATTAAAGTTTAGCAGTATTAACAGATCATTATTTAGCCTTAGTGAGGCAAACGTCTAGCAACACAAAATTAACACATGCTAAGATTGATTAAATGGTAAAATTATACAAATATAGCTACGCTAAAATGAAGCAGTCAAGCCTTTTTACTAAATAAATCTAAAAAAATTTGTACTTAATGTCATATTTAATGATGTGTATCGAGATATTGAATATGACAATAAATGTAGCCTAATTTGGTTATGATGGTTAGATGTCTTTTCTTATTTAACCATAATCATGATATTGTAACTAGAGCTGCATGATTCTGGATAAATTGAGAATCACAAGTTTTTTTGTCTCAAATAGAGATCACGATTCTCCCACGATTCTGAATTAAACAAAATAATTTGTCACAAAATATTATTGCTGCAGTCTATTTAAAAGTGTTTGATTAATTTGAATGAATTATTAAACATTTTAATATACACTACCAGTCAAAATATTTTGAACAGTAAGATTTTTAATGTTTTTTTAAATAATTCTCTTCTGCTCACCAAGCCTGCATTTATTTGATACAAAATACAGCAAAAGCAGTTATACTGTGAACCATTTTTACTATTTAAAATAACTACTTTCTATTTAAATATATTTTAAAATTGTGATAAGTGATAAAAGCTGAATTTTTAGCATCATTACTCCAGTCTTCAGAGTCACATGATACTTCAGAAATCATTCTAATATACTTGCTCTTTACAAAGTGACAAAGTGACGTGACATACAGCCAAGTATGGTGACCCATACTCAGAATTCTTGCTCTGCATTTAACCCATCCAAAGTGCACACACACAGCAATGAACACATACAATAACACTGTGAACACACCCCCAGAGCAGTGGGCAGCCATTTATGCCAAGGGTGCTCAGGAGCAGTGGGGGTTCGGTGCCTTCTCAAGGGCACCTAAGTCGTGGTATTGCCAGATCGAGACTTGAACCCACAACCCTAGGGTTAGGAGTCAAACTCTCTAACCACTAGGCCACGACTTCCCCCAGAGACATTTATTATTATTATTATTATTATTATTATTATTATTATATTTAAAACACTTGGGTAAATTTTTTCAGGTTCGCTTACACTTGGGTAAATTTTTTTATGTTCGCTTCTCCCCTGCCCTGCCCCCGCTTGACCGTGTTCATATTATTTTAATTGGGTCCCAATACATAATTCAAGGCTTATGGGCCATCAAGGCAGCAGCTGTTTACCCCGCTGCTTAGTCATGACGACGCGAGGAGAAGCTGGCTGCAAATGCATTTTGAACCGCCTGCTCGTTTACAAAGCTTCTGCACATAACGCCACTTTACGCCTGTCTTACTTAATGTATCGCAAATGCTCTAAAGAATGCTGAAGGCCAACAGAAATTAGATATACAGCTCTCTGTTTGCAGCGTGTCAGTCATGCTTGTCAGGAAAGTGAGCGAAACACACAAACATGCATTCTTTATCAAATAATACATCATTAATAGCAGTTCAGTTCCGCAATTTGGTACTATTGCGTTCACATCAGCAGCAAACCGTACTGGAGTTTACATGAACTGCTACCCCAGACCCCACCCTTTAGTGCAGTGGACTCTCAAGGTTAGTACGGTTCACGGGTGCACACCGAGTTCGGAAGACAGCGTTCACATCATCCAAACAAACCGAAATCTGATCTCAATCGAACCCGGGTGCGCACCAAAAGTGCTAGTGTGAAAGCACCCTAAGAAACGTTTTTATTGTTATTATTATTATAATATTTAAAACACTTGGGTAATTTTTTTCAGGATTCTTTGATGAATAGAAAGATCAGCATTCATCTGAAATAAAAAGCTTTTGTAACATTATACACTCTACTATTCAAAAGCTTGAAGTCAGTTTTTTTTTTTTTTTGGGGGGTTCTTAAAATGTATCCTTTTATTTAGCTAGGATCCTTTAAATTTATCAAAAGTGATGATATAGACACTTATAATGTTACAAAAGATTTCTATATCAGATAAATGTTGCTTTAAAATCACAGGAATAAATTACATTTTAAAATATATTCAAATATAAAGTTATTTTAAATAGTAAAAATATTTCACAATTTTACTGTTTTTGCTGTACTTAAGATCAAATAAATGCAGGCTTGGTGAGCAGGTGAGACTTATTAAAAAAAAAAAACATTGACTGGTAGTGTATATGTATTTAAAATATAGTATATTTAATACTCCAATTTAATATTAAAATTATGAAAAAGTTGTTTGAATCAATGATTTAACGACTCACTCATAAACCTACTGGATGAATCAGCGTTTTTGAACGATTTTCCTGAATAAATGATTCATTCAATTATAAATTTTTAAGTCACCGTTCACCACCTAGTGACGAAACAATACAATCAACACAAATATTATGTGGCAGTTACTTTCAAATGCGGATTTGCTCTATTTTGGTTGCACTACCATAGACATCAATGTTTATATCTGAATTATAAACTTTCATCCCAGTATTTCTGTGATAATATGAATGACTGTATGACAGAAATAATACTGTGTAGTTGAAAAGACTGTTTGTGAAGCTGTTTTTTAACCAAACATGGTCACTGCTCTTTCTGTGTGTCAGCATCAGTGCGAACGCAATTTTGAATGATCCGGCAAAACTTTGTTAGGGGTTTAATGGACACGGTAAAATCTAGTACAAGCTAGAAAGGGAAGGAATAAATAAAGAGAAGGAAATGTTTGTTAGGTGTTGACAGTTCACAAAGACTTTAATCTATGTGGGGACCTCACACAGTTTTATGCTCACCATTGGCCAGAGGGTCTTTTGATTGACCACTATGTTCACACCATAGACTGTATAAAAACATGGATGTAGTGCCTGTGACATCACCCGTAGGTTTCTGAAGAGCATTTTTGAAACCCAAAGTGGGCAAAGTCGTCTGTCACCATCTTGGCAGCGCGTCACGTGCGTTACTCTAGGATAGTCAAAAATGGGCAATGAGGCAGTACATGGGTGGAGCTGAGGAGCCTGGTAATGGAAACCACGCCCACCTAGCTCAACAAACAGGCAATCCACCGGTCACTCAAGTGGCCACGCCCTTAATTATGCAGAACTTTAAGGCACACACACACACACAGTTGTCATGAAAGGCAAAATTAGCCATATAGACAAAAAGCACTTTTTTAACCAGGCTATAAACATTTATTTCTGCTGTGAAGTTGGGCATTTTAACATGGGTCATTTAGGTGAAGTTTAATGGAGTGCCATTGAGCTGTGGGCGTCCAGATTTCGAATCCCGGCTTGTGGACCTTTCCCGATCCTGCCCCTCCCCTCTCTCTCCGACTTCACTTCCTGTCACTTCTGCACTGTCCTATACTAATAAAGTGAAAAAACAGCAAAGTTACATTTAGAAAAATATATATCACAACACCCCCCTTTATGGGAGTCACAGCTGAAAATGACCTACCTAACTTAAAATTGTAATAGTTCCTGACTTCAGTGTGCTACACACACAATTTTGGTGACTTTGGAAAGAAGACCCTTTGGGCTTTACTGTCCATCATCCAGAGTTGATAATGCTCAAAAAGATAAAGTTATAGACACTGAAGTGCCTTGAAAAAAATTCTACCACACTGATTTTTTTTTAAATTTCATATAAAAATACATGAAATCAGTCCTGGAGCAATCCAGAAAAGTAATGGGTTGAAAGTCACATGTCTCATGAGTTTCTATTTCAAATCTGAAGAAGATACCATGAAAAATTAGATTCCTGCAACATTTTTTCTGAGACTGTCTAGTCCCCCTCCGCCATTTGAGGGAAAATATTTACCAAATGTATTGAAGGGTTCTACAAACTATTTTAGTCATTAAACATACCACTGCATATTTTTTCAATTATAAAACAATAGACAGAATCTTAGACTTCTTATAAGTGATTTATTTGAGCAATAGAAAAATGCAATAAGAATAATTTGAGTAATAATAAGAAATAAGAAAAAAAGAAAGAATTAACCATGTATGCCAATTACAGTACATCCTGAGATTGCTATAAATACAGCATTTACACTGATAGACACTCAAACAGTCGGTGATCACATGCTGATGGCCTTAATACAGGTGGTAATCATACAGATATGCCATATAGTCAGTAATCACATTCTATTCAGACAGACCGCATTCACACTGATAGCTGTCTATCACACACTGATTATCAGTCATAGAGATGGTAATCATGCAGATACAGCCGCATTCCCCAAAAAACACACATATATGAAAAATGTTGAAGAAAAAAATAAAGAATTATTTGTGCAAAAAGCTGATTGCTAAGTTACGCCCTCATCAGATGACAGGTGTGTCACAGCGTGCATCACGAGAGAGCACCAGGATTCAAATAAACAATATTCTGTTTATCTTTGACTTTTTTTTTTAGTGGATGGTCTCATTCTGTTTGTGACACTGTATGCTACAAAATCATGCTGTTTTTTTACTACCAAGACAGTTTTTTTTTGTGTAGGTTATTCGATAACGGATACTAAAACAATACTGTCCCCGAAGAAATGAGACATAAACAAAGGAATTACCATCCTTTATTACAACGGTATTGCTTCATTGGACTAAAAGAACAATACTGTCCCCGAAGAAATTAGACATAAACAAAGGAATTACCATCCTTTATTACAACGCTGGAGGTTTAGACCCTTTATGAATGATATATATGGTTGTAAAGAATTAATTTTTGTCCCGTTTCATTTAATCTATTTGTAAGCATTGACCGCGTGCAAACAAAAAGGCGGTTCGATGCGTCAGCGTCTAGGTCGCGGGTTAACAGGTTAACAAGTAATCCTGGGCGGCCATATGTTCAATATATTTTAAGCGAGCCCTCACTAATACGGGGTTTGTGCACGTTTATATTCAGAATGCATCTCATTCTTGTGTCTGTGGTGGTGCATCGTGCTCATCATGGGGAATGGATCCGGGGCTGTGGTAATGGGTTCAGGTGGAACTTGCTCCAAATATGTGAACTTACCTGTTTTTGAATACTTTATACTTAAGTTTGTTTATGTCAAACAAATGAGTGTTAAACTATTGGGGAAATGAAATCTACTGTGATTTTCACCATTGATTTACTTTGCAGAACATTTAGACTGATAACTTAGTTGGCACTTAGTCTCGCGGCAATTTAATCACAGGGAGTAGCTGATGCTGACAGTTAGATCCGACTATATATGAACAAGCTGTTTTTTAAATGCAGTATTTTTATATTTAACGTTAGTATGTTTAAAAGTATATTTTTTAGATTAATTTGGGTGATTCCCTTAGGCCCTATGGCGCACCAATGGCGGTTTAATACACCAAATGAGTTATGCTGCTGGCCAAGAACAAAGAGTCTCTCTGTTGATCCACCCATGCACGATAATATCCATTAATATCGTAGATCTCCGCGGGCTGGCCGATATGGTGGATTTGAAAAATGACCATATAAGTTTAGCACTGAAGATGCCGTTCTTTAATAATGTGGCAAGTACTTAGGAGTGTTATATGGAAGTATTTCCGGTTCGGTTATGCCTAATTAATGCAACCCTGAAAATCTTCGTAATGGATTTGAATATTAGAAATGTTTTAGTGTGTTATGTGTAAGCAAGGTTAAAGAGAGATGGGTCTTTAATCTGGGTTTAAACTGATAAAAGTATGTCTGCCTCGAAGACAATATTTCCATTTAACTGAAATTTGCAATGTAGGTTATTCCACAGTTTGGGTGCTAAATTGGAAAAGGATCTGCCGCCCGCAGCTGATTTTGATATTCTAGGTATTATCAAATTGCCAGAGTTTTGAGAACACAGCGGATGTGGAGAACTATAATGCAATAAGAGCTTGTTCAAATACTGAGGTGCTAAATCATTCAGGGCTTTATAAGTAATAAGTAAGATTTTAAAATCTATAAAATGTTTAATAGGGAACCAGTGCAGTGTTGACAGAACTGGGCTAATATGGTCATACTTCCTGGTTCTAGTATTACTTTATCTGCTGCATTTTGGACCAGCTGGAGTTTGTTTATTAAGCGTGCAGAACAACCACCCAATAAAGCATTACAATAATCTAACCTTGAGGTGTGAATTAACATTTCTGCATTAAACATTGAGCATATGTCATAATTTAGATTTTTGAGATGGAAAAATGCAGTTTTACAAATGCTAGAAACGTGGCTTTCAAAGGAAAGATTGCAATCAAATAGCCAGTGTTCTAGGTTATTCCATACAGAGTTTTTAGGTCCTATAATTAACACCTCTGTTTTTTTTTTCAGAATTTAGCAGTAAGAAATTACTTGTCATCCAGTTTTTTATATCAATTCCATTAACTTTTCAAACTGATATGTTTTGCTGGAGCACAAAGAAATATTGAGCTGAGTATACCCAAGGGTAGATATCATCTCTTCATTCACTGCTACGAATTGATGGTGGTCATATAAGTACGATTTGAAGCATGCTATTGCACTTCCATTAATGCCATCAAAGTTTTCTAGTCTATTCAAAAGAATGTTGTGGTCAATAGTGTCAAACGCAGCACTAAGATCCAATAGCACTTATAGAGAAATACAACCACGATCAGATGATAAGAACAGGTCATTTGTAACTCTAATGAGAGCAGTCTCAGTACTATGATACGGTCTAAATCCTGACTGGAAATCCTCACAAATACCATTCTTTCCCTAAGAAAGAATATAGTCAAGTCAAGTCTTCATTGTCAATCCTTCCACATGTACAGTACATACTTACAGGGAATTGAAATTGCGGTACTCTCAGACCCATGGTGCATACAGATAACACTAACAGTAGAGCCTAACAATACAGATAGATACAGATAAAATATAAAATATAAAATACACTATACAAATAAGGGCATGTAAAAAAATAATAAAAATAAAAATAAAGTTAAATAAAGCAGCGCAAGGCACATAGCAAACCAGTGAGGTGAACAAACAGTGCAGATAAAAAGATTGTAGTGCAAAAAAAAGCTTATTCAGTCTAATTAAAGTGACAAAGGGCTCAGAGAGCAGTTCTTTTATTTAACTGACTGAAGAGGTAGTAGAATGACGTCAGTTCTATGCTGAATGAGGTAGTGAGCAGACCAATGCTGCACAAAGTGTCTGGTCAAGTCCAGTCAAGTCACCTTTATTTATATAGCGCTTTAAACAAAAAAAAAAATGACGTCAGTTAGCAGCTTGAACAGCATTAATTAGGAGGAGAAAACAGTGTGTCAATAATGCAGAAATGACGGTTAAAGGCAGTTCATCGGTGAATTCAGTGATGTCATCATTCAGCTCAGTTCAGTTTAACTCTGAGGAGAGCAGTCTCAGTACTATGATACGGTCTAAATCCTGCCTGGAAATATTCACAGATGCCATTTTTCTCTAAGAAGGAATATAATTATTGAAATACTACCTTTCTGAAGTATCTTGGACCGAAAGGAGATTCGGTGATCTGGGTCTATAATTAACTAGTTCTTTGGGAGTCCAAGTTGTGTTTTTTGATGAGAGGCTTTAATAACAAGCCAGTTTGAAGGTTTTGGGGACATATCCTATCACCAATGAGGAACTAATAATAGTCAGAAGAGGATCTATGACTTCTGGAAGCACCTCTTTTGTGAGTTTAGATGGAATAGGGTCCTAACATACATGTTGTTGGTTTAGATGATTTAACAAGTTGATACAATTATTCCTCTCCTATAGTAGAGAATGAGTGGAACTGTTCCTCAGGGGGTCTATAGTGCACTGTCTGATGTGATACTGTAGCTGACGGCTGCATGGTTACAATTTTATCTCTAATGGTATCGATTTAAGAAGTAAAGTAGTTCATAAAGTCATTTACAGAACCCGTCTCACTTGCAAAGCCCTCATCATAAATGAGGGAGGGGAGAGAGACACCAATGATCTTCTCAGCTGAGATTGTTGTCACTGCACCACCCGGTCAGGCGGAGGGAGGGGAGAGAGACACCAATGATCTTCTCACTGTTGCTAATGAGACCCACCGCAGTCGCGGTCATCCCGCGAACTTAATAAAGAGGTTGGAGTTGTGTGTGGACGGTGTGCAGTCGTGAGGGTCAGCAGAGTGAAGAGGAGGGGGGCTCAGCACACATCCCTGGGGGGCCCCAGTGTTCAGTTTGATGGTTCTGGATGTGTTGCTGCTGACCTGTACTGCCTGGAGGTCTTCCAGTCAGAAAGTCCAACAGCCAGTTGCACAGCTGAGAACAGCGTGAGCCCCAGCTGGACCAGTTTGTAAATGAGCTGTTGAGGTATAATTGTGTTGAATGCTGAACTGAAGTCTATGAACAGCATTCTGACGTATGAGTCCTTTTGGTCTGTATGTGTGAGTGCTGAGTGGAGGGCAGTTGCGATGGCATCATCGGTCGAGCGGTTGGACCTATATGCAAACTGGAAGGGGTCCAGGGAGGGGGGGAGGGCAGACTTGATATGGTGCATGACTAGCCGTTCAAAGCACTTCATGAGGATGGGATTAAGTGCAACAGAACAGTAGTCATTGAAGCAGGATGGAGATTGCTTCTTCGGGACAGGAATGATGGTGGTAGCTTTGAAGCATGTGGGAACAACAGCATGACTAATTGAGATGTTGAAAATGTCTGTGAAGAAATCAGTGAGTTCCACTGCACAGTCTCTCAGTACACACCCAGGGATGTTGTCAGGACCCGGAGCTTTGTGTGCATTGATCCTGCTGAAGGATCTCCTCACGCTGTCTGGGGTCACCGTCATCACCTGGTCACCGGGAGGAGGTGGAGTCTTCTGTGCAGTGGTACAGTTTTGTTTCTCAAAGCGAGCGAAGAAGGTCCGCGGTGGGGGCTTGTAGTCTGTAATGGTCTGTATCTCCTGCCACAGGCTCCAGTGTCTCTGCTGTCACTGAAACAATGGACTATCCTCCTGGAGTACTGTCTCTTAGCCTGTCTGATGCCACGGGACAGGTTGGCCCTAGCTGTCCTCAGGCCCACCTCATCTCCAGCTCTGAAGGCAGCGTTCCGTGTCTTCAGGAGTCTGTAGACATCCCCTGTCATCCACGGCTTCTGGTTGGCCCAGACAGTGTTGTTGAAAACACACTCTTTAAGTCTGCATGGTTGAAATCCCCAGCTATGATGAGAAAAGCATCAGGGTGGGCTGTCTGCTGCTCACTGATGTGCTGGTACAGTTCATTTAGTGCATCGTTCCTGTTGCTGTTGTTGTTCGGAGGAATGTATACAGCAATGAGCAGTATGGCTGTATATTTCCTCGGTAGATAGAACGGCCGGCACTTAATAACCATAAACTCAATCATAATTGTAACGATACTACCTTTTCTAATATCTTGAACAGAAAAGGGAGATTCAAGACCAGGTTGTGGGGTTTTTTTTATTAGAGGCCTAATAACAGCCAGTTTGAAGGTTTTGGGGACATATCCTAATGACAATATGAATTTATAATAGTCAGAAGAGGATCTTTGACTTCTGGAAGCGCCTCTTTTAGGAGCTTAGATGGAATAGGGTCTAATGTGATACTGTAGCTGAAGGCTGCATGGTTACATTTTTATCTCTAATGGTATCTAATCTTGGAAGTAGTTCATAAAGTTATTACTGTTGTGCTGGTGAGAAATGTCAACACCTGTTGATGCTTTATTTTTTGTTAATTTAGCCACTGTATTGAATAAATACCTGGGGTTATGTTTGTTTTCTTCTAAAAGAGACAAAAAGTAATCAGGTCTAGTAGTTTTTAATGCTTTTCTATAGTATAGGGTACTTTCCCGCCAAGCAAAACAAAATACCTCTAGTTTTGTTTTCCTTCAGCTGCGCTCCATTTTCCATGCTGCTCTCTTTAGGGTGCGAGTGTGATCATTAAACCACAGTGTCAGACTGTTTTCCTTAATCTTCGTTAAGCGTAAAGGAGCAACCATATCTAAAATGCTAGAAAAGAGAGAGTCCATAGTTTCTGGTACTACATCAAGTTGTTCTGAGGTATTGGCTGTGCTAAGTAATTGAGATAAATCAGAAAGATTAATTACAAAGCAGTCTTTTGTGGTAGAAGTGATGGTCCTCCCATACTTGTAACAAGGAATAGAATTTACAGTATTAGCTATATGAAGTTTGCACAAGACTAGATAATGATCTGAGATATCATCGCTGCATAATTTCAACACCATCAGCATCAATTCCATGTGAAAGTATTAAATCTAGAGTAGGATTTAGACAATGAGTAGGACCTGACACGTGTTGTCTAACCCCCCATAGAGTTCAAAATGTTTAAGAATGCTGGACCCCAATGAATCTTTTTCATTATCAACATGGATATTAAAATCACCAATTATTAATATTTTATCTGCAACCAGCACTAACTCGGATATAAAATCAGCAAATTCTTTAATAAAGTCTGTATGGTGCCCTGGTGGCCAGTATACAGTAGCCAGTACAAACATCACAGGGGATTTATCATTAACAGTTGTTTCTCTGGATAATGTTAAATGGAGCACCATTACTTACACAATTTATTATAAACAAGTTATACTTGAAGCCAGCCCTCTGGGAAATACTGAAAATATTGTTATAAATTTTATGTGCGCGATGCGTCTTTTACAGATATATCCCTAAACCGCCACACAGCTCATATATTTTTCCACCAAGGGGTGAGAACATAATGATTAAGAAAACAAATATTTATTTTTGATAATTATTTTCAGTTCATTTTTCAAAAACCTTTGTTAGTTTTGTTTCATTTTAGTTTTTCAATTATTTTGTCATATTTATTTTATTCAGTTCACAAAATAATTTTTTCATCAATCATTTTTGTCTTAGTTTTAGTTTTAGTTTACGAAAATAACCTTTTCTGCAACACTGTCTTCAAGGTAGATGGGAGCTGCAAATGAAATATAATTTAAGCAAAACTATCTAATCTAAAATTCTCTTCTACTTCCTTTAGGTTTTTGAAAAGCCCTATTGCACAAGAAGCATGTGAGTATCTCACTGGAGTTCTGGGTAAAAGTCCATTATTACTGAAAGAACTGGATCTGAGTGAAGATAAATTAGGAGATCTGGATGGAGAGAAACTCTCTGCTCTTTTGATGGACTCTCATAGCAAAATGGAAACAATGAAGTGAGTGAACATGATACATACATTCTCACTTCTGTTTATTCATTATAAAAGACTGTCAGTCACATGTGTGATCAGATATGAAGACATGTTGATCTGATGTGTGTTGAATATGTGCTGAATAATAAATTATGCTGTTTTTCTGTTTAGGCTGAATAATTGTGAGCTGACAGAGAAAAACTGTCGGGTTCTAGCTACTGTTCTCTCCTCCAAAACCACCCTGAAAGAGATGAACCTGAACAACAGCTGTCTGCTGGACTCAGGAGTCAAAGAGATCTGTGAGGGACTGAAGAATCCTGTGTGTGAGCTGAAGATACTCAAGTGAGTACATTTTGCCAGCAGCTACACTCAACACCACAGCAATCACAGTTTTATACATTTGATGTTCAAAATTCTATGTAAAAGAAGCATGATTAAAGGTACTTGCCAAGTATCTTCTTTAATGTATTTTTATTATTTCCAGGCTCAATAACTGTGCACTAACAGAGGAAAGCTTTTCAGCACTTGCTTCAGTTCTCAGTTCAGACTCCAGCCGTCTGAAGGATCTTGACCTGAGCAATAATAATCTTCGGGATTCAGGAGTGATGCTGGTCTCTGATGGACTGAAAGAGAACTGTAAACTGGAGAAACTCAGGTGAGTTGATGCCAATCATATTAAATGGTCTTGTAAAAGACAGTCATGGATTTCTGTTAGAATTTTTTTAATACATTTTTAATTCTATTCTAGACTCTCAGACTGCAGTATCACTGAAGAAGGTTATAAGGCTCTTGCTTCAGCTCTGAGTTCAAACCCTTCACACCTGATAGAGCTGGATCTCACAGGAAATGATCCTGGACAATCAGGAGTGAAGCACCTCAGTGATTTACTACAGGATCCAAACTGTCAACTAAAGCTGAGGTGAGATGTGATGAAATAATACAGGCTGAAATAAATAATACACAATTGTGTAATAATACACAAATCATATACAGGCTAATTATTTATAGAATAATTTCAGTAATGCATCCTGTTGTTGCATCAGAGTTAACAGTGATTTCAAGATTAAAAAAAAACTGACTGCAGGGGTTTTATGTGATATCATTTGTTTTTTCCATTATACATTATAAAGGTGAGAACTGAATTAAACCATGCTTCAACTGAATTCTGCAGGTTTTTGGGTTCTGATGCAGATAAAGCCTGTCAGTATGTGACTAGAATTGTGGGAAAAAACCCGTTACTCCTGAGAGAACTGAATCTGAGTAAATGTGAACTAGGAGACACACGAGTGAATCAGATCGCTGCTCTACTGCAGGATAAACACTGTAAAATCAACACACTGACGTGAGTATTTTTCATGGTTTCATACTCATTAAATATACTTACATACATTTTCTATATTAATAAAATATAAGATTGATTTTCACTAACTTGTTTGTATTAAGACTCTTATTGCTGTTCATTTAAAGGTTTTAAGATAAAACTGAATAATTTTCTTTTAAGTCTTATTTTTTTCTCTGCAGGCTGAATAATAACAGTATTACAGCAGAAGGTTGTGTTGCTCTGACTTCAGCATTTAATTTAAATCCTTCAAACCTAAAAGAGCTGGATCTGAGTAGAAATAAATTAGGAAACTCAGAAATTGAGAAGATCTGTCATCTGTTGAACAATCCACAATTTAGATTGGAGAAACTAAGGTTGTATTTTCATTAATGTGCATTTCTGAATGTTAATATACATTGGTGAAAGTCTATTTGATTAGGTTAACTTAAAAAAAAGCATGAAGGCTGAAATTGCATTTTAAATTCAGTTAAGAAAATTATTACTTTCATCATTAGCTTTAAAATTTGCATAGAATATTTAGAAATTCAGATGATATTTACTGGCATTTATTGCATTTATATGAGGTGGGATTTATGACGATAATTAAAAAGGTGTGTTTGTCACTTTATATGGCAACATTTATCTAAATAGATTTTTTTTTAATTGTTTAAATAATGATATTTCACTGTACATTTTATTTGGTGTAGAACATGGAGTACTTTTTGTCACAAGCCTTTTTCCTCCTTATACAGACTTTCAGACTGCAGTATCAGTGGAGAAAGTTATGAAACATTGACCTCAGCTCTGAGATCAAACTCATATCTGATAGAGCTGGATCTCACAGGAAATGATCCTGGACAATCAGGAGTGCAGCAGATCCTAGATTTCCTAAAGAATGAGCAGTATAAATTAAAGAACATCAGGTGAGAAATGCTTTCAAATGTTCAAATAAGCCACAGATATGATGTCAAGTGTGTGCAACAAATGTAGAGCACACAAAATGGGCCAGTGCAGAATTAGAATGATTAAAAAATAACAAAACATCATAAATCACTTCAACAAATGACAAAATGTGACCCTGGACCACAAAAGCAGTCTTAAGTGTATTTTTTTTTTTTTAAATTGAGATTTATACATCATCTGAAAGCTGAATAAATAAGTAGAATATTTAGTAGGATCAGACAATATTGGGCTGAGATACAACTATCTAACAATCTGGAATCTGAGGGTGCAAAAAAAAAATAAAAAAATCAAAATACTGAGAAAATTGGCTTTGAAGTTGTCCAAATGAATTCTTAGCAATACATATTACTAATCAAAAATTTTGTGTTCCAGGGTCACAAATATCTTATTGGTATAATATATTTTTTCTTCAGTGTAATTTGAGGCAATTACGTAACTATGACTTTAACCACTGCACCCTCAAGAAGGTTGGGAATTGCAAAAGATATTTAGTTTCAACAAGATTTTCTAATCTAAATTTCTATTCTACTTTTGGTAGGTTTTTGAAAAGTCCTGCTGCAGAGGAAGCGTGTGACTATCTCACTACATTTCTGGGTAAAAATCCATTACTACTGAAAGAACTGGATCTGAGCAGAATTGAATTAGGAGTTCTGGGTGGGGAGAAACTCTCTGCTCTTTTGATGGACTCTCACAGCAAAGTGGAGAAAATAAAGTAAGTCAACATGATTTCAGACATTAAAACTTATTTTTTTAAGGTGAAATTATATTTAGTATAGCCCTGCAAAGTCTTTGTGGGTGAAACATAAATGTAAAGTAAAAAAAGGTGGAAACCCTTGCTTATTTTTAAACAATGTTTAAAGTTTGGTGCTGAATTATCAGATAAACCAAGATTTAATCTAGATTAAAGATGCTTACTTGTCAATGCGACCCAACCTTAATCTCTTTAATACATTCATTAATTTGTGTAATCTAGAAATGTTATCTGGTCTAGAGGAAATATAGAGCTGAGTATCATCAGCATAACAATCTAAAGTAATTCCAATGAAAGTAGAATTGGACCATACACACATCTTTGCAGGACTCCATATTAGTGTTAGTTGTTATCTGTAGTTGTCTGACTGTTCCTTATTGTCACAAACAATATGGTAATAGTCAGGCCAATAAGATCTGAACCATCTTAATGCTTGTCCATGCATTATTTTCTATTCTGTTTAATTTAGAGCAGGGGTGCCCAAATTCTGTCCTTGAGGGCCACTGTTCTGCAGAGTTTAGCTCCAACCCTAATTAAACACACCTGAACCAGCAAATTATGATCTTACTAGGCATACTAGAAAACTTCCAGGCAGGTATGTTTAGACAAGTGGGAGCTAACTCTGCAGGACACCAGCCCTCCAGGACCGAGTTTGGTTACCCCCTGCTTTTAGAAGAAATGAGATCTAGGCGTACAGATTGAAGGTTTTAATGCAGTAATCAATTTTGTTAGCCCCCTCCTGTCTTACAGCACTGAATGAATTCAGTAGTTCTTGGGGAGCTATTTTGGTAATGCAGTATTTGATGTTGGATCTGCAACTGCATCTGAAGTGCTAGAGGGTCACATGTGTGAGCAGATATGAAGAGTGTTGAATATGAGCTGATTAATAAATAAATGCTGTTTTTGTGTTCAGGCTGAATAATTGTAAGCTGACAGTGAAAAGCTGTTCAGTCCTAGCTACTGTTCTCTCCTCCAAAACCATTCTGAAAGAGATGAACCTGAACAACAGTCATATGCTGGACTCAGGAGTCAAAGAGATCTGTGAGGGATTGAAGAAATCTCAGCTGAAGATACTCAAGTGAGTACATTTCACCATCAGCTACACTCAACTCCACAGCATTATTTTATATTGAAAATGTTCACCTACCAAATTGGAAATAAAAAATTACCCTTTCCCCCCATATTTTATCTATTTATTTTTTAATATAATTCTAATAAAAAGTAAGACAATCAGAACTATAACAACACTGGATTACAATGAAATTTGAAAAAACAAAACCACACAGATGTAAAAAAATCACAGACTATTGCTGACTGATTAAATATACTTAATCGGTTTCATATAAGCTTTGTTCACGTGTTAGCCCAAATCTGAGTGTTTGTTAAAATCAGATCTGAAGGATTGAAGCTGTCTGTGCTGTGTATTGCAACTGTTCAGAACTGATGTGTGTTTTTCATGGCCTCTTTTGTTTTTCTGGAATATCTGCAGTTTTATTTTCTATGCCATTTCTATGCTATTTCATGCTGTGGGAATGTTTGTTTCTGCAAAGACATTCAGCATACTTTCTACAAAACAACGTCTGGCGATGTTTACAATTTACGTATGCGCTAAAGAAAGTGACATAAGTAAAAAAAAAAAAAAACTACACAAAATGCCGTTCACACTTGCTTAGTATGATCACATTCCACTTGGATATGCAGAAAAAATCATATTTGGACTGTGACAGTCTGAACAAGGCTATGGTAATAAGTGCTAAATAAGTGATTAACCTGTATATGTTTATCTATATATTTTATAAGATAGGGATTTTGTGTAATTGAAGTCACTTTATGTTTCAGGCTATTGTGCAGTAATTATTTTGGGAGCTGGAATGCAAATTGTATTTATTGATTTTTTTTGTGGTAGGCTTTCAGACTGCAGCATTACAGAAGAAGGTTATAAAGCTCTGGCTTCAGCTCTGAAATCAAACCCTTCACACCTGATAGAGCTGGATCTCACAGGAAATGATCCTGGACAATCAGGAGTGAAGCAGCTCAGTGATTTACAAAAGGGATGGTGGAATTCACTGAAAACAACACTAGAGGGGTGAGTGGTTTATAAAAATAACAAAATGCAGAAATTAAAAAATATTTAGCTAGAAAAGAATTAAAAACATTTAAAAGATATTTATAAAAGCATTGAAATGATTAAAGGCCCTTTCACAAGCTTTTGAAAATAGATCAAAATATGGCAGGTGATATCAATGTGCCTTACTGTCTCAAGGTTTTTGGGTCCTGCTGCAGAGGGAAGCCTGTAAGTATGTGACTGGAATTGTGGGTACAAACCCATTACTCCTGAGAGAGCTGAATCTGAGTGAACATCAACTAGGAGACAAACAAGTGAATCAGATCACTGCTCTACTTCAGGATAAACACTGTAAATTAGACATAATTCAGTGAGTATGGTTTTAAATTTTCAGTTATATTTTAAGTATCTTAAATAAAGTAGACCCTACAGAATCCAAACTCATAATAATTCTCAGTACTTACTGAATATTTGGTATCAAGTATGTATGTTTGTAAATTCTCCCTCTTCTGATTATCTCTTTTTGAGTCTCGTAAAGTGTGGTCTAACAGAGAAAAGCTGTTCAGCTCTCGCTACAGTCCTGAAATCAAATTCCAGTCTGAAAGAACTTGACATGAGTGACAATAATCTGCAGGATTCAGGAGTGAAGAAACTCCTGGACGGATTAGAAAATAAAAACTACACACTGGAGAACCTCAGTAGAGTTCAGTGAACCAGTTTTTATTTTAATAATAACATTCTTTTGTTTCACATATTTACTATATTACGCAATTTTCAGTTATATTGTATAATATATTTCAGTATTTTAAACATTCAGTCTTTTTCAAATGTACAACAAAATGTATAAATGTTATTACTGTAAAGCTGTGAACCTTAAGTAATGCAATATAATATTCCATAAATATTTAAGCAGGCTTTTTTGTTATAACGTTTATGTTCAATCTGATTTGTAAAATCTGCCAATTAATCCAAAATACATATATACAGAAACTGAATATCAGTGTATTACACATTGCACCCTCTATGTTTATATATTTCATGTAAAAATAAAGATTTAATATTAGTAGCATGCATTCAGTCTAATTAAGTGATATGATTCATTTTCCACGTAGGTTAAATAAATGTAACTTAACAGACAGAAGCTGTTCAGCTCTGGCCGCTGTTCTTGGATCAGATACCAGTCTGAAAGAGCTGAACATGAACAATAATAATCTTCAGGATTCAGGAGTGAAGGTGCTCTGTACTGGACTGGAGAGTGTAAAATGTAAATTAGAGATACTGAGGTAAGTTGTGAGATAGACACAGAATTTAGTTCAACTAAAAATTAAGTGTTACAAGTGATATTTTTTGATATTCTTTACAATAACAATGTATTATTTAAATGTAACTTTACATATTTTTTTTTTATTAATAAGGTGTAAATTATGTATAAAAATGCACCTTGTTATAAAAGACATCAAGAAATTTTAGTTTTTAACAATCACTTTAGAATGTCAAAGGAACTTTGACTATTTAAACTTAAACTTATGCCACTTTTCCTCTACACTATTTTAGTCCATGATTTTTGACTTGCCAACAGTTAATGGAAATCATAGACAAAATCAGAGACCAATTTAGGTTTATAATTGTAAATGTACTGCAAAATAATGTCAAATTTCACAGGTCTTGACCTCAGCATTTCAATGGGCCTTAAGTCTGGATTTTCTTTTTCAGCAGTTCTGTTGCTTGTATGTTGTGGATCATTCAAATAAAACAGCTTTTACACTTAGATTTGTAATCTGGATAATTAAATTCATTGAAAGTGACTGTATAGAGTTGATGTTGTAAAGAGCCTATTTTTTTTTTTTGTATTGCTAGCCATAAACTTCAGCCAGTTTGGTTGAATAAATTTTGGTACAGTGCTTCAAGAAGAAAAAAGTGACTCATGATTTAAATTAGCAGGGACTCATCTAGTTCTGCAGGTATCTGATTAATCAGTAAATAAATTATTATTATACTTTTCAATTCTAGACTTTCAGACTGCAGTATCGCATGCTAATAAGGTTATAAAGCTAAAGCCTTCAGCTCTGTAATCAAACCCCTTCACACCTCACATGCAAGCTTTCAGCATCTCAGCAGCATTTGATACACTGAGCCATTGTTCACTGACAGGCTTGCAATCTTTTTACCTACAGGATCCAAACTGTCAACTGAAGACACTGACATCAGACATGCGTGCTGAAATTATACAAAAACAAAATTATATACATGCAGAGTTTTGTTTGAAATGCTACAGGTCCTGCAAAACTACGATCATATTAGCAGTAATATTTGCAACAGTAAATGTCAGTGAGCAAGAGCTAATTGTTGGTCAGTGCTATTGTGAAATGAACTTAGGATGTGTCATGAGATTTAGTGCTGATTAGAGTTTGACGGCTTTACTAACAAGGTTGTGCATGAAAGTATTGGGTGCATCGCAATAGCCCCCAATTTAAATACGACTGAGTCACCATACTTGGCTGTATGTCACATCACTTTCAACTGAATTGAATCATACTCTTCATCTTTTCTACAGGTTTTTGAGTCCAGCTGCAGATAAAGCACGTCAGTATCTGACTAATGTCCTGAATTAATCACCCATTAGTCCTGAGAGAGCTGAATCATCAAAATTTGTAAACTAATGAAAACTCAATTGAAGTAGAAAAAAAATCTACTGTGGGATAAACACTATACACTCAATGCATTTTCTTTTTAGGTATTTCACATTGTTTTTCTACTTTACATATCACACATCTTTTAAAATACTCCCTCATTTCTGGTAATTCAATTAATGGTTTGAATGAACATCTTTCAAATCTGTAATCCATTATTTTTTTTTGTGTTTCTCTGCAGGCTGCATAATAACAGTATGACAGATAATGGTTGTTCTTTACTGTGACTTCAGCTCTGAAATCAAAACCCATGTAACCTGAGAGAGAGCTTACAGACCTGAGTGGAAATAAACTAGGAGACTCTGGTTGAACCACCTCAGTGATCTAAGTACTGAAAAACCCACAATACAAACTGGAGAATACTAACCATGTCAGTATCCCTCTTAACTATGGGAAAACTATATGTCTACAAACATCTTATTTCTATAAATCTGAACAAATTGTTCATATTCTATTTCTGTCTTCAAATTGTGTGAATGCAGTAATGCAGAGGAACCTTGTCTGTATCTTGACTTCTAGGTTTCAGAGTTAAACCCATACATGGGGAGAGAGTTGGACCTTGTGTATCAACAAAATAAAAGACACAGGATTGAAGCTTCCTGACAGCCATGACTGAAGGATTCACTTCAGTCTGGCTGGAGATGGGGTGAGGAAACATTCAGCTCCCTCCCTGATGGCAGCACTGAAGAAGAGTTGTTGATGGAGTATTTGAACTAAAACAATGAAGAGTGCAGATTCTCTCATGCTTCTTAGATGGGTTCTGTAGAAGTCTTGGGAGGGAGGGAGACAGACACTGACCATGTTCTCTGAGACTGCTCTGAGGAAATCAAACCTATCACAACTGCGAGAGAGCTGAACCTCAGGATGAGAATAAAATAAAAGACACAGGAGTTGATGAGCAGCTATGTGAAGTGCTCTCAAGGTCCTTACATGGTAAACTAGAAATGTATGGTAGTGAGGAACTTTTGCTGACTTTTTGTTGTTTATGCAACCAGTTTGCTTATGTTAATGTAACGTATGACTTTTGTCTCAAACAACTCTTAATTACTGATTATTTATATGTTATTAATTTGTAGTTGTTATACATTGTTTGATATTAGGTCAATTTTTGGATCTAGAATGCAGATTATGTTTGCTTCTTATACATAAATAAGCATTCTAATAAGTAACTATTTTAATTGTCTCTGTAGACTTGCTCCCTTTACAGAGGTATTACTGAATTCTCCTCCCAACTTAATCTTAATTCCCAACCTTTAACAGAAAGGTCCTTTATCGTCTCTGAAAAATTACATTAAGGCCACGGAATGATATAACCTTCAGTCAAAATTTGATCCATTTTTGCTGACTTTGTTGAATATTTATAATAACTTTACTGCATATAAACATCTATATAATATGGATGCTTCCTATATGCTATATTTGTTGTAGGTGTTTAAGAATGGGTACAGTTTGTGGGACACTGACTCATCTCCGCAGTAGTGGATTGCTCCTGTATGCATGTAATATACCTCCTGTACGGAGGGGGAAGTCGTGGCCTAACGGTCAGAGAGTGGACTGCAACCCACGGGTTGGTGAGTGAGTCTCGGGGCCGGCAGGAATTTTAGGGGGGGGCGTGAATGTACAGCGCTCTCTCCACCTCAAACATGACCTGAGGTCCCTTGAGAAATACCACCGGAACCCCCACCTGCTCCCCTGGGCGCCGCTGCATACATGGCTGGCCACTTATCGGGGGGGGTGCACCCGGTGTGTGTGTGTTCACTGGCTGTGCTGTTGCACTTTGGATGGGTTGTCAACACCCCGCCGAGCGACGGAATTACCGAGTCTGGGTACCATACTTGGCTGTAGGTTACGTCGATTTTCACCTTTTTCACTTTTTTTACTTTTAAACTAACCCTGATTGGCCCATTACAGGATACTGACACTTTCACTCGGCACCATATCAATAATATGAATGTTTAATTGTAATTTGTTTGATTTTTATTATTTTGGCCCAGTTCACGTAGGCTAAAAACAAGATTGTCTGCTGAATTGGAAATATATATACATCTCTTGACTACATAGACACAGTTGAGTTTCCCTGGAACGGACATTGTAGGCTTTCTTGTAGATGTTGCGTCACTCCAGAGCTAATCCTGTCAGATGGGGTTTTCGGTCTTTGAGGTTTTTTTTTTTTTTTGTGCTTTCCGCCTTGTGTTGTTAAAGTTTCGGCAATTCTGTTTTAGTCAGTCAAAGTTAACCTTTTCAAAGAAACACTCCCAGTCAAAGGGCACGTGAGTGGACCTTACATCGTAGGTATAAGATCGATTTTCTCAGATATTGTTAAAAAAACGCTAACATAACATCCTAGCTAGCATTAGTGAAGCATGGCAGGAGACTTCTTTCTGCCTTCCCCTAATCTGCTCGCTTGCTCTTAGTGTTAATAGCACTTCATGCGTATTTGCACTGTAATGTAAATAGCATCAAAGCGCTAAGAACATATGCTATCTTTCTTAGGTGTTCAATAGCATCTATTGCTATTTGACTTAATGAAAACAAAGCAGCTGCCATATATGATATTAACTACCCATAGATGATATTTTAGTCTGTTCTAGTGCCCAGCCAGAATCAGATATAACTTTCTGCGACTAATTATCCACATTAATGGATATTTCTACAAAGCTTATTATTATCAGATTCTCTTGAGCCGAGCATAGTGGGGAGCGAGATCAGCGAACGAGGAGGGGTAGCATCATTTTACCAGCGTTGGCATGTTCCTACATGCACATGATTCTGTCTCAAGGAACCGAATGGTCTCTGACTATTGTCAGGAGTGATCCAAGACTCATAGCTGTTATTTGGCGCACAAATGGGGGTTCTGCACTTAGTATTCACACCAATGGATGCCTGCCATTAATTGTTGACAATGTATATGAGAAAAAATTCACTTCATAATAAAATCCCTTTGTATTCTATTCACAATGAAAAGTTAGATTTTTTGTCTGTTTAAAATAAAAAGATCAAAAGAATAACAGTGCAGATTTATTGTGAGCGGTTTCGTTTCATTATTTATCAAGGGTACAACCTTTTTGCCTGAACTGTATAGAGTTGTAGACACTTTAGTAACTGTAAGATTCAGTGGAGATTCTCAACTGAGTTGATGTCTAATATTTTAAAGGTCTTACCGGCCTGAGATGTATTTGGCTATTAGTTTTCACTTTACAAAATTGTAAATCATTTTCGGGTTTAAGTTGTTTAAAGTTAAATTCTAGAATAGCTATTAAATCACGTTGAATTTAATTTTCATTCCTTTTCTAGAATTTCAGACGGCAGTATCACTGAAGAGGTTATAAAGCATGGCTTCAGCTATGAGATCAACCCCTTCACACCTGAGAGAGCTGGATCTCACAGGAAATGATACTGGACAATCAGGAGTGAAGCAGCCTTATTTTCAGACACCATGATCCAAACTGTCAACTGAAGGACACTGAGGTGAGACATGATGAAATTATACAAAACAAAAATTATATAAATGCAATTTTTTTA
This sequence comes from Cyprinus carpio, assembly GCF_018340385.1. Classification (NCBI taxonomy): domain Eukaryota; kingdom Metazoa; phylum Chordata; class Actinopteri; order Cypriniformes; family Cyprinidae; genus Cyprinus; species Cyprinus carpio. The sequence continues at coordinate 12,835,081 of NC_056617.1, read as the reverse complement.
TTGAAATGCTACAGGTCCTGCACAGTCGGGCATTTGTAGTGCACATTTGTAACAGTAAATGACAGAACCAGAGTTAATTGTTGGTCAGTGCTATTTTGAAATGAACTTAGGGAAGTCATGGCCTAGTGGTTAGAGAGTTTGACTCCTAACCCCAAGGTTGTGGGTTAAAGTCTCCGGCCGGGCAATAGCACTGGAGTCACCATACTTGGCTGTATGTCACATCACTTTCAACTGAATTGAATCATACTCTTCATCTTTTCTACAGGTTTTTGAGTCCAGCTGCAGAAAAAGCACGTCAGTATCTGACTAATCTCCTGAAAACAAACCCATTAGTCCTGAGAGAGCTGAATCTCAGTGAGCGTAAACTAGGAAACTCAAACGTGAAGCAGATCACTGCTCTACTGCAGGATAAACACTATACACTCAATGCACTCTTGTGAGTATTTCACATTGTTTTACACTTTACGTGTATCATATCTTTAAAATATAAGTGTTTGATGCTTAACTGGTTTGAATGAAGACTGTCACTGCCATCCATTATTTTTTTTCCTTTCTCTGCAGGCTGAATAATAACAGTATGACAGATAAAGGTTGTTCTGCTGTGACTTCAGCTCTGAAATCAAACCCATCGAACCTGAGAGAGCTTAACCTGAGTGGAAATAAACTAGGAGACTCTGGAGTGAACCACCTCAGTGATCTACTGAAGAACCCACAATGCAAACTGGAGAAACTACAGTCAGTATCCCTCTTAACTATGGGAAACTATATGCCTACTCTACATCTTAAATGGTCATCATGGATCTGAGTCATTGTTCTTTCTCTTTCTGTCTTCAGGCTGTGTGAATGCAGTATTACAGAGGAACAGTGTCGTATCTTGACTTCAGCTCTGAAATTAAACCCATCACACCTGAGAGAGTTGGACCTTGGTGGGAATAAAATAAAAGACACAGGATTGAAGATTTTATGTGACATACTGAAGGATTCACTTTGTAAACTGGAGAGATTGGGGTGAGGAACATTCACCTGCAGGAAAAATTGTTTTGCTATTTGAATAAAACAATGAAGAGTTTGTTTCTCTCATTTCTTCTAATGCAGTCTAGAAGGCTGTGAAATTACAAATAACGGATGTTCTGATGTGACTTCAGCTCTGAAATCAAACCTATCACAACTGAGAGAGCTGAACCTCAGTGTGAATAAAATAAAAGACACAGGATTGAAGAGCTTATGTGAAGTTCTGAAGGATTCACACTGTAAACTGGAGAGATTGAGGTGAGGAACTTTTCTGACTTTTTACCAGTTCTCAACCAGTTCTCACTATTAACTACTAACTATGACTTTTGTCTCAATAAACTCTTAATTACTGCTTATTTATAGTTAGTTAGGTAGTTGTTCAATTTTGATATTAGGTCAAATTAAGGATGTAGAATGCAGATTATGTGCTTTATACATATACTATAAGCATTCTAATAAGCAACTAAGTAATAGTGAGACTTGCTCCCTATACAAAGCTGTTACTGAATAAAGATGCGTAACTCACCCGTCCCTCCCGAACCTTTAACAGAAGTGTCCCTTGCGGGTCAAAATGACCCGTTCTATAA
>NC_056617.1:12832851-12833181 GCF_018340385.1 Cyprinus carpio | reverse complement strand
TATATAAAAAAAAAAAAATTGATACAGAATTTTAATCCAAACACATGCATTTTTCATAAATACATAATAAATATAAAATATACATTTAAAAATATAAATATGATATAAACTCATTGATCTCCACCCCATCACTCAAAATTAACTGTGTTAAGTAAAAAAAAAAAAAAGAGATGCGGACAAACTAATCAGTGCAGACGCGAAACACACAGACTTCACCACAAAGTGCCAACACCCCGAGATCACGCTTTACCAACCGTGACAGTACCCCCCCTCTAAGAGCTCCTCTTGGAGTTCCCAGAAGGCCCTACCTGCTGATTGTATTCATCAATC
>NC_056617.1:12832437-12832561 GCF_018340385.1 Cyprinus carpio | reverse complement strand
GCCAATAGAGCTAATTTATTAGAAACGGAATGCAGAGGAATGTTACTGGTAGAAAGCCACACTCTTTGACCCATGACGTAAACGGGAGGCTTTGACCGATGGCGGTCGGCCTTGGCCTTAGTGT
>NC_056617.1:12818408-12832140 GCF_018340385.1 Cyprinus carpio | reverse complement strand
ACGAGCGAGGGATTCCGGACACGACTTAACCTTCTCAGTAAAATTACACTCTGGGAGTCACCGGGCAGGGACGGACAGGGAGGGATCAAAAAGACTTGATTAAAGAATGGGTGAAAATTTGGACCTGGGAGCGTATGATAAAGTTAAACTCAAACGAGCCGAAAAAAAGTGCACACGAGCCTGCCTGGAATTGGGTCTTTTGGACAGTCTCTAATCGTACTCCAATTTTATGAATCAGTCCCAAACGATGAAAGGTATCCCTGAACCTTCCAGCCAGTGCGCCACTCCTATAACGATAATTGACTGGCCAACAACTCTCTATTGCCAATGTCATAATAGTTCCGCAGGAGATAATCACGATGCAGGGAGGCAAAAACGCGCTAAGGATGTACCTTCTCGTCACGAAGCCGAACGTTGGACAACAATGATCCTACCCCCCTTGACGCGTGACCTCCACCACGAAAATGCTGCGTGGATCAGGGAGGGCCAACAGGATGGAGCCGAACGAAGCGGGGCTCGTTGAGTTTAGCGCAATGCAGCCTCAGTGCGTCCGACCACCTTGAACGGAGAGTTACGGTGAGAGGTTCCGGCTGTAGAGGTGAGGATAGAGTGGCTGAAATTGCGAATGAAAGCCGATAGAAATTGGCGAACCCCAGGAAAACGGCCTGTAGGGCTTACGGGAATCTGGAGATGGCCAATCTTCACAGGCCTTAACCTTGACGCAAGGGTAATACGTAATTCCTCGCGACGGGGAAGATATATCTAGGAAGGGAACCAGACTGTGCATGGAATACGCATTTCTCAGCCTTGACAAACAGCCCATTTCCAAGTAACTCTGGAGCAATGCTGACGTGTTGACAACCTGGTTGGAGAGATGAAGAAAAAAATCAGTATGTCCCCAGGTAAACAGAGTAAATGACTACCATATCTCTCAAACACGTTCATTACCGGTGCTTGGAAAGCCCCGGGCGAGTTGGAGAGCCCGAAACGGCCTCCACAAGTCATTCAAAGTGCCCTATAGGGGTAAAAGGCGGTTTTCCATTCATCCCCCATTCATGAGGCGGACCAACTGGCTAAGCATTATGTAAATCCAATGTTTTGGAATAAGGCGTCCCTGCAACCCTCCGAAAGCTGAAGAAATGAGTGGTAAAGGCTCGCAGTGTTCTTTATCGGATGTTGTTTTCAGCTCTTGCTAATCAATGCAAGGTTGCAGCGAACCATCCTATTACCCAACAAAAAAGAATCCCGCCCCGCGTGGAAGAGGACAAGAACGGATGAACAAGACGCTAAGGACTCGAATGTATTTCTCCAGGCCCCCTCTCAGGAATAGAAGAGAGGTTAACTTGCCCTTTAGGCGGAGATTACATGGCATAAATCTATGGCACAGTCTTAGGGACGAGGCGTAGGAGAGTAGCAGCACTGGGATTAATGCCAACACCGTCCTTCAGGTCCAGGGTACTTACGGGCACGGTTGGACAACACCGATAGTTCTCTCTGAAAGACAGAACAGGGACAACAGGACAAGCAGAAACCAGATAAGACTCAAGACGGCTTTACTCCACAGTGGCGTTGTGGCGGGAACACCCATTCCGCTCGTAGATTATGTTTGGTACCAACAGGGATGACCTAACTTTACAACAGGAGCAACAAGGAGAAATCCATTTAGGAAAAAGGAAATGGTCTGTGATGATTGCCAGAGTGAGAGTAGATAATGCGTGGGTTCTAATGGCCGGTGTGGCATGAGGACAGTTCTGGCCGTTGAGTCGCGATGGCGGTGGATGGGGGAGAGACACAGAGCTGGGAACAGGAATATTCCGGAGTGATGTGCCAGGAGAGAATCGATAAGATTACGCTGGCTCGGAGTCCAGAAGGAAATGACATCCACTTAGAGTGATTTGCTTCCGCGCCCAGTTTTCGGGAAGGGAAGGTGCGATCTCTGATATTTGTTGAGGACTTCCCGAAGCGGAGATCCCACCGATAGTAGCCTCAAGTTACTACGGGCCAGGCTCTTACCCGGGCGCATGAGTAGATGTTGAGTTCTGAGGCCTCCCGGTATGAAGCCTTAGTCAGTCGCGGTCCTCCGCCGTTCCCTCTCCCTCCAGGACGGCTGAGCTCTACCTACCTGCATGGAAGCACAGCCTGACATTGTTGTTAGTGGACCGGCCGTCTCTCCGTCTTCGGCCCCCCTAGCTGGAGAGATGGTACTGGCGTGTAGGACTGGGGCTGGCGACCCAGGCGATTAATCCGGGCATCAACTGGTAAGTGAGGTGATTAATCCATTTTAGTATTGGGAGATGGCTCGAGGGAGATGGAATCCTTCAGAACAGTCCGGATAACCCGTACGGGGAATGCGATCCCCTCGCCCGCCTGCTTTGCGCTGTACGCCGCCGGAGTCTTGGAATACGATGGAGTAATCCATGACAGGTAGCGCGCTTGCCGAAGGTCTGAGCTGGTCGTGGCCTCCCTGCCGGCCCGTGGCTGGATCAGAAAAAACTCTCATCTACTCCTCAGAAGGTAGGCGAGGCGACAGGCTACTTGCGGATGGTGATTCTCCCCGCCAAAATCTCCCCCGAACTGCTTGCCCGACAGTAGCGTGGCGTAAGCGCCCGCTGCTGGATTCCTCGGTGGCTTGAAGGTCTGCGGGGCTGCAAAGCGAATGCGCCGAGCATTTATTCAGAAAGGGTTCTGCGAAGCTGGCTCACGGAGGTAGCTTTCAGGCGGAGGTCTGGCTGGCGAGGAAATGATCCTGGGGGGTCTCGGGGGTGGACAGCTGGCCCGGTCGCGATGGGGCAGTGGGAGGAAGGTGAGCTGGTGGATCTACTGGAGTAGGCGGACACCTGTGCTGCCACTAAACCCGGACAAAGTGGCGTCGGTATTCAGGTTACTCCTCCTGCTGCTGAATCCATGCATTTTCCACCGCTTCAACCGATGCATAAAAAGAGTCCGTAGGTGGTGGTGCTCGTAGCTTCAGAGGTGAGATGCGTTCTGCGGCCGGCTGGGTGAAGGAAGGACTGGAAACAATAGCGAGTTATGGTTTTAATGAAAATAAATAAACAAACAGGGAAAAGACAATGATGCTGGGAGAGGAACCAAGCAATCCAAGATGGTGGTGAGGAATCCAGGATGATGGCCGGTGAGAAGGCAGCAGGAGAGGATGAAAGCACAGGAACTCGCAGGGGAATAGAGGCAAAGGTAAGTATTTGTGGCTGAGTGGAAGTGTGTAGAGTAGGATGAGGTTCCGGGAAAACCACGAACATCAAGCATGAACAACGCCAGAGCCAAACAAACAGGGTTCAGCGACATAAAACTCTTGATCCTCACAAAACTGGACAGACGATGAGACAAGCCAATATAAAGGGAATGAGTAGATGAGTGAACAGCTGTTGCGCTGATGGCAATTACTTAACGAGGAGCCATACAAACTAATCAGTGCAGATCTTTGAGACCGCACAGACTTCACCACAAAGTGCCAACACCCCGAGATCACGGTTTACCAACCGTGACATTTATAATACAATCACTAATTAAAGCTTTAGTGCGCACTTGCATTTATTTGATGGTGAATTCCTGGAACTTTAAATTGTACTTAAACAACAGACTTTCCTCCTATGCCTAATCTTGCATTCAGATCTGTGACCACTCTTGAATGCAATGCAGTGCCCTTAAAATAAAAAGTGATCCTGAAAAATCCCAGTCCAACTACTGCTTTTTTATATGTTACACTTGGATATATATCACAATATATAAAAGATATTTCTATTTCAGATTCATTGTGATTTTAACAGAAGTAGTTTATTGCTGTTTAGAAATAAAATCTAATGTATACAGGTTGGAAGAAGCTCAGACTTTCAAACTGATAATGCAACATTAATAAAAACGCACATGTACACAAGTAATATTGAATGATTAATCTTGTTTAGTGTTCATACAAATTCATTTAGTTTGCATTTACAGGTGGAGCAGTGGAAGGAGAAAGGAGGTCAGAGTCAAAAAGAGATTGGTCAGACACACAGAAGTCTGGGAGTTCAGTATGAGCCCTAAGGAAATCCATGATGTTAGGAGTAAATCCATATTGCTAATCATAATTCTAATTGTAAAATTTAACACTAAGATATATCAAATCAACTAAAAGTGAAGGTCAGAAGTGTGAATGTTAAATTGTTGTCTTTATGTACAAACACGTGAATCTGTATTATCAGTAATTCACATTTTTATTATATTTACTAAATATTTGCGGGGCCATAATTCATTGAGCATTTTTATACATCATATATTATGCAATTACATTATGCATATACACTTACATCATACTTTTTTTGCATCATACTTCCATTTTATGTATTACATAAAATGTCTTCAATTTTTTATTTGTATTTATTAAGTCTGTTTTAATGCACAAATATACATATGGAAATCTCATTGTGTTTGGTACATTCCCGGAGTGCTTATTGCTGTTTTTTAATATCTGAAGTAGACAAGGTAACTGTACATTACCATTCCTTTGCTAGTGTCATCCCCCCAGTTTTTGGTCCCAGAGACCTCCTTACATGTTATGCAGCCCAAAAATGATTTTTGAATCTCTGGTCAGTTGTATTTGGTATTGATTTAAGAGCTTTAATAATACAAGTTTGAACTAAAGACTAAATTTGTGTCATGTATTCGTGTGTCACTGAAGATCTTGACAACCATTTGAGAGAGAAACATGCTGGGACCACATTAATAATCAAACACATTAGCATAATGTTATCAAATCTTATGCAATTACTTGTATTGATTAAGGATATAATGCTGCACCTCAAACTGCCATCAGTCTACTGATTGAATGTAAAATTTATTGCCAGTTTCTTGTGAAGTTATATTTATGATCACCAGCTATTATCATGCCCGCTGTACAGGGAACTTACCACTGGTATTGGAATAAATGAACTTGAATGAGTGATAGTCAGATTGGGACAGGAAATATAAAATCTGTTACATATACAGATGACATCCCAGCTAACAAAAAAAGGTCCCCAGGACATCCCCTAAGCCAGCCTCTGCGAGCGTCCCGGAGGTCAGCGTGTAGAGGCCCCCTTGGCGTCGGTGGGCGTGAGAAACGATCCTCTGGACGTCACGAGGGGGCGTTCACAAGGCGTGCAGGGACCGTTCGGGGCGTTTAGGGGGACTTTTTGCTCTAAGCGTTTGAGTCTTTAAATCCTCTAAATGTGCTAATCAAAGACAACAGACAGCACGTTGTATGAAGCAAAATACCTTTATTTTAATTGAACAATTGTAAAGTTGCGGTGCTCTTTTTTTAGGTGTGTGTGTGTGTGTGTGTGTTGGTTGATGGGTGGTGTGTGTGGTCTCTTGTTGTATGTCAGCAGTGGATTGGATTCGATCCGATGTAGCAATTCTTCCCGTTGTCTTCTAACCTAAGCAACAAAATGGAACGCATTAAGTACTTTTATGATTTTATATGCCTAGGATGCAAAAGCGTTTATCCATTGAAAAAAGATTTATACAAAGACAGTTTTGGATTTGAGATAAGCGGTCTGAAATTTAGCGAGGACATATGCCTTTTTGCATATGGAGTCTCAATTTGTATTATTTTTACCATATGGAAATTCAATATTTAAAGTTCAATATCTGTCAATATTATTTACGTTTAAGTACTTCATCTTTACATGCTAGCGTTAGCTTGAGAGTGTTCACATAGCCCTAATGTCAGCAGCGGCCATCACGGGACAACCTCAGCAAGCGTTTAAAAAGGTAAACTTTTCATAAAATTTAAGCATTGGGAATATAAACAGAAGTTCACGAGTAGCTATAGTAATCTAATAATATAAAAGTATTAATACCTTTCTGACCAAACAAAAGTGAGAAACTCAAGGCTAAAACATCTGAGGGAAATCACCGGGATGACCGTTAACTGTCACTCACTTGGCTGTTGCCATGGATCGTGCTGCGTGCCCATGTACGTGCCCTAAAGTGGCGTCCATTCGGTCATGTGCTCATTTTGAGCTGACACTTGCTTGGATCTACTATCTCCCAAGCGTGCTATTATTGCTTTTTTTTTTTGAGCTGCATGTAGTGCCTAGCGGTCTTAAATCACAATAACTAAAATAATAAATTTCCTAAATAACTTTTCTTGTCAACACCAACAGTTTAATAAGTAAATGGAAAGAATTAATTTATTTGTCTTACCTGAAAACAGACTCTGATATGATGACATTTTTAATTAGAAGTTACTCCCTATTTTCTTCTTTTTCCAGAAATGAAAGAAAATGATTAATTTAACATTTACTTCATTTTACAAGCATTATTCAATATATTCTACTATAGTAAAAAAATAATAATAATATCAATTTGCAAATCAAAACATTATTATTTTTAGTATTTTATTTATTTATTTTTTTGCATTTTTCATTCTATTATTATCACAGTTAAAAAAAAGAATTTATTTTAGGGAATGATACCTTTAAAATCAATAGGGGTTTATATTTTGGTTTAATTTTGTCAACTCTCTTTGTCACGAGTTGCAAGAGGAGTCAGGTCCAGTGTTGGGAAGGTTACTTGCTGGAAATGTAACAGGTCAGACATTACAAGTTAAAACATATGTAGTGTAATTGTTTCAGTAACTTTATTAATGTAAGTGATTACATTTATTTTTGATTACTTTCCTAATTTTCTATTGTTTTTCAAAATTTTAATTATTTTTAAACATTTTAAATCAGGCAGGGGTTAACATTACAGTGGTGCTCAGCACTGATTACTGTTAGACTTCAGAATCCTTCTTCACTTAGATTAAGATTATAATAATTTAATTTGTAAAAATTTTTAACCTCAAAATAGGACTTTAGCGAAGCTCTTTTTTACTTTGCGATCTTTTTGAGTTAAATACAGATTTAAAATCATAAGATATAGTTTAATAAGCTATGATACTGTTTTGAAATCAAAATGCTGCATAGCTATGACCAGGAAACATGGCATCTAACAATGCTTTGGGGGAAAAAAACAGTTAATCTTAAAAAAAATAAAAAAAAAAATAATAATCATATACATTTACCAAAATAGGGAAATAAAACAGTTATGGAATAAGCATGTAATATATTCTGTGTCTTCAACTTCACGAAATATTGGTGTCTCATATTTTAAATATGTATATGTGTGTAAAAATATTCAGATGTAACTTCCCTTGTTATCATTAACATTTTCATAAGTAGCAGTGAAAATTTAATCAATCAATTTTCTCAGTAACTGTAACAGATTACAGTTACATTTATTTTACAATTAAATTTAGTTACATGTAACTAGTTACTGCCCAACGCTGATCAGGTTTGATGATAAAGGATAAAGGACTGGATTTTTCAAGTATTGTAATGGAAATGGCAGATGAGGGACGAAACAGGGACATTCGCAAACTGGCTCTGACGTAATGTCCCTGAGCGATCAAAAAAGAGGACCAAATGCGGGGCGTCCTCAGAAAGTCCGCCAGTGAAGCGCTACAAAGCGACCAAATGCGGATGCGAAGTGGTGGAAATTATGATTCTTTCAAAGAGATCTATCATCTGACTGTTTCCTATCTATCTATCTATCTATCTATCTATCTATCTATCTATCTATCTATCTATCTATCAATCATCCCCGACTGTTTCTATCTATCTACATCTATCTATCTATCTATCTATCCTATCTATCTATCTATCTATCAGCTATCTAGCAACATGCTGTATAATAGAAACATAATAGTCACATACTTAAATCCATGCTAAAAACATGCTAGTAGCATGCTAGTCCTGACTATTCATGCTGAGAAACATGCTGATCACGCATAATCATGCTAGGAACATGCTAGCAACACGCTAATCATGCTAGAAACATGCTAGCGACATACTAGTCACTTGCTAATCATGCTAGCGACATGCTAGTCACTTGCTAATCATGCTAGAGACATGCTAGTGACATGCTGAAGTAATATCGTTTATCTTTAGAAACATGATAGCGACATGCTAGTAGCTACTAATCTTGTGCAGTGACATGCTAGTCACTAGCCCAATCATGCAAGAAACTATGCTAGCGACATGCTAGTAATATGCTAATCATGCTAGGAATGTACTGGCGACATGCACTGAATCACATCTTAATCATCTTTAAGACATCTTGTGACATCTTCAGTCACATCTTTAATCATCTTGGGAACATGCTACCAACATCTTGTCATCTTTAGAAACATCTTTAGCGACATGCTGAATCACGAAATTTAATAATCTCTTTAGAAACATACTTGTGACATCTTGAATCCTTGGTAATCCTCTTTAGAAACATGCTTGCTTAATATTCTGATAACTAGCTAATCATCTTAGAAACAAGAAGCTAGCGACATCTTTGGTAACATCTTAATCATGCTAGAAACATGCTAGTGACATCTTTAGTCACTTGCTAATCCGCGATTAGAAACATCTTTAGCAACATCGCTAGTCACGCTATTTATTCATCTTTGGGACCATGCTAGTGACTATTTAATCATCTTAGAAACATGATAGTAAGTTGGTGAAATCAGGCTAACGACATCTTTAATAACACACTAATCATCACTTAAGAACATCTGCTAGTGACATCTTAATCATACTGCAGAAACATGCTAGTAACTTTCAGCTAATCGATGCTAATGACATGGTAGTCACTTGCACTAGTAATGCTAGCAATATGCCCTGATAAACTTGCTTTGTTAAGCGTCTTAAACTTTTCAAACTTATGAGAACTTTCCAAACTTTCAAACTTTTCAAACTTTTAAGAGCTTTTCAAACTTTTTGAAGCTTTTCAAACTTTCTGGTCAGGCTTTCTCAAGCCAACTTAAAGTTGTCTTGACAAACTTTTATCTATTTTTTTTATTGTTGCAGTACTACGGCTGGCCAGTTCAAGAAAAGCTAGTTCATGCATTCCATGATCCTATGATCTCTAGACTGGACTATTGTAATGCACTGCTAGGTGGTATTCCTGCATCTACTGTACAATAAACAAGCTACAGAGAGTCCAAAAGTGCCTTGGCTAGAGTCCTTAACAAGTCAAGAAAATATGACCTATATCTTCTAATAATTTTACAGTCTCTACGCTGGATACCTATTATGTTTCGCATCAGTTACAAAATATTATTACTTACTTATAAGGCCTTTAATGCTCCTGCATTACCTAAACTGAGTCTCATACTTACCTTCCACCAATCTATCAAGCTCCGGAGGTCACAAAGCAGCTGGACTTTTGATGATAGTACCTAGGATAGCAAAGTCCACTAAAGGGAGGTAGGAATAAAGAAAGAAAGAAATTTGACTTACAAGCTCTGGAACAGTCTTTCTGATAATGTTCAGGGTTCAGACACACCATCTCTATTTAAATCTAGATTAAAAACACATCTCTTTAGCCAAGGCATTCACATAATGTATCTCATAGTAGCTTCGTCAGCTATATCTGATCAAATGCACATTATCATTATTTTAATTGGTTGGAATAGCAGCTATGCTAATTTTGTCACAGTTTCTGTTTCAGTTTCTGAAATGGGACTCGCATCCCCAGGCAACTAAGAATCACACAAGCTTCAATCTCGATCCAACCCTTACGAAGACCTAAGATGACTGAACACCTAAAATGAGATGATGCCAACCCCCAGAGGACCTCAGATGATGCTAACCCTGGAACAACATACAAAGGCTGACAAAAATTTTGCTATAAGTTTTAAATGCAACATATAATCTATTTTTAGATTAATTAATGTTCACGCCTGTTTTGAATACAGATTTAACATGCCTTTTCGTTAATAATGTTCACCGCCTGTTTGAATGCAATTTAACTTGTAATTTAAGTAACTGCATTATTTTTACTGTACCACTAATAACCTACTCCCAAATATAATGTAGAGACTTTCTTTTCTGTAAAGATAAAAGAAAAAATGGCTTTTAGAGTCAACCTAGTATTACTCTTAAAGAATACAGGACTATAACCAAAATTAATACTAAATCAAGGTACATTAATGATTGTATCAAATTCTCAGAAATATTTCACAGATAGTTACCGGTCCAAACATGCTTGAGTTGTAAGCTCCTGTTGAAACAAGCTCCGTGCAGCACTTTGGTTGACGATGTCTTTTTTTTTTTGTTGTGTTTTATTTTATTTCACCAAAATTGTGCTTACCCAGGCTGCAAATTGAGAATGCAGATGCATGTTTTTCATTCACTGAACAATTTACAGTAGCACTACTGCTTTTGAAGCAAACAGTAAAGTACACAAATTTCCATATACAGTAAATTACTGTAAAATTGCATAAAATACCCATAATGCAATGTATATTACAGTAGTTAACTGTAAAAAATATGTATGGTATTTTACTGGGCTTTTTGCTGTAAGTAACTGTAAAATTACAGCAAAGTCTAACAGTGTGTGATAACTGACAAAATGACGGTTATGACAAAATGTTTTAATGTATAAGTGAGTCTATTTATAAATGTCTAAAATGTTATAAATGGGTATATTTTAAAATATGTATTAAAGGGGTCCTATTATGCTCTTTTACAAAGCCTTGATTTTGTTTTGGGGGTTATAGTGGAAAAATTCATCTGCATGTGACTTCTGGCTGACCATATATGCTAATGAGGAAATTGATTTAATTTTTGCCACAACAATTTGGTGTCCAGAAAGTGGGATTCCTTGGATGTGTCTTCTGGACCTGTGGCGGGGCCGGTGACTGATCATCCCCTGGACAATAGTTGTTCAGCCCCTAACTCGATTAGATTTGAGGGAGAGAGGGACCGACCGCCAAGGCCCAGAGGGGACACCACTGGAATCAGAAAAGAACCTGGGTGGCAACAGGACTCTGACGGTTAAAGAGAGACAGTTCATAATCTTCTAAAAGGTGGGTTTTAGAAATTGAGGAGTGGAATTAAATTAGAAGGGGCCGAACCATAGCGGTGGGTCCTTCTCTGTGGAAACACAATCAAAGAAGTCTCCAGGAGAAGCTGAGATCCGCGTGGCCAGTTTGCAGCACAGTTAAAAATATATCTGAGAAAGAAATTGAGAGCTGTGGGTGGCAGAGTGCCGTGATCAAGAAGTTTCTGGGGGAGATCGCGATTGTGAGGGAATACTCTGGCACAGTCAATATTAAATTTCTGGGGGGGTGAAAGCTGCTGCAATCAGCGTGATAAATAAGTGGAGTTAGAGAGTGCGATCAAAGCGATCCAGATATTTCGAAGCAAAGTGGAGATCACGCGCAAGCAGTTAGCACATTTCTAAGAGGGAGTTGGGACTGTCGCGGGTATTAGTTCGAGCGCAGGGGCGCTCTGCCTTTTAGAGCTAGAGTGGAAAAGTCGGATCTATTAGAGGCGTCTGACAGATTATTAAGCGCCAAAGGTTGTACTCCACAGAGAGAGGGAAACAGCAAATATGTAGAAGAGTCTCAAGAGCAAGCTTTGTTGAATATGATACACATTATATTGGCAAGAATGAGAAAGGAAGGTATATGGCCAGAGAAATGCATGCAAGATATAGGGAAATTAATTAAATCTGCATGGTTTTTTCCAAAGAGGAGCGTTGAGTGTTAAGAGATTAAAAGATGTAGAAGGGAATCAGTAGTAAGAGAGAGGCGAGAGACAAAAAGGGTGTTGTGTGAAACATATGTGTGAGAAGTGTAGAGCAAACGGTAGAATTTATTGGATAGGAGAAACTGAATGGGAGAGAGAGAGAAGAGCGATGCAGAAAGGTTGTAGGTAGAAGAGAGAGGAAAGAAAGTTGAAAAGGAAATGTGAAGAAAAAGTAAAATGCATCACACAGATATACTAACAACATCTGATATTTCTGTTTCCAAACATGCACCACCACCTTATCCTCTCACTATCTGTAAGAAGGAGCTGCAAGCCATGAAAATGGACCCCAGGCCTCGACTGCTCTCCACTAAAGGACCAAGCAGCATAAATGGAGGCAGAACCAGGTGGGAGACGAGAAACAGAGGAAGAGACTGAGAATTATTCCTGAAACTAGCGAAGAAATTGAAGAGGAAATGAGTGCTGCAGAGCACACCCGACAAAGAAAAGAAAAACAGAGACAAACAGTGAGAAGAGAGAAAATAGTAGGTGTAACAGAAATAATGCTTTAAGTATCTGGTCCTGAGGGGCCTGTATTATAGTCTTCAGACCATGGACTGTGACGGACATGAGGCGATGAAGCTCGGACTGACTCCTTGCGGAGCCAGGACGAAGCCAAGGTGATAGAATTTTTCTATGGAATTAGTCACCTTCTGCCGAAGTTCAGTGGCAGGTACCCGCGAACTAGAGAAGGCTGCTGGCGAGTAAAAACTGAGGGGCCTACTGAGCTGGCATAAAAGTGGAGTGGAAAGCTGCAGAAAGAAGACTGCTCGGAGAAGAACACTTTGAAGATAGGGGACACAGAGGATAAGTGCAGACTACACATAAGAGCTGTGGGAAAGAACTGGCTGAAGCTATAAAAACAGCATTTCCAGTGCGTGTGGACACAGCGAAGATTGGCAACTGCTGGCAGAGCAGAGATGAGTCTGTTCAGGACTATTACAACCTGCCTGTATCTGGATTTTCAACAAACACAGCGGGGTTAGAGGGAACCAGATGAGCGAGGAAATCAGCCTGACACATGGGAGTGTCATCATCCCGCGGAGCTGGTTCTTGAATGGACTGAGACCTGAAATCGCTGCTAAGCGGTAAGAACCAGCTACATCGAATGGAAAAGTGGGCGGACTATCTGCTGTTTTTGCTTTGCACGCTTTGCATGCAGAGAGGAGATACTAACAGCGAAGAAGGAAAGAGCTAAAGCCAAAACCGACAAAGAGTGCAGCTGGCTGGTAGTGCAAGCGGATGTCAGAAGCCTGGGGGCTATTCTGCGCAGCGAGAACCAGCAAAAAGCAAAAGGGGAAGAGAGGAAAAAAGACCAGGAGGAAGATATCCGAGTGAGACTAAGAAAAGGGAATTATGAGAGAGGATGGGGTTGTTGGATCTGTGAGGACTAATGAACCACTTATAGCGACCTTTCCCCAAGTTAATTACAAGATGCAGACTGTTGCAAAAAGGACAGTCGATGGGCAAAGAAGAATTGCGGAGGACCGACAAAGATCATCAAGCAAGACTGGAAGCAAGGAGAGACGGAGAGCAGAGAGGGGAGGGGAGCTCAGGGCGAGGCAGCCAACAGCCACAGAAATCAGGGGAAGTGAAAACTTTCTAACCACATACACACACACATACACTGATTTACATTCTGCTCTCACTGCAATGAAAGAAAAACTTGCTTTCCTTTGTGTCACGTTTGATTCTGTTTTATGCCAAGAAATCCCACAACAAATGTGCGATAATGTATAAAAGTGAAGCCTTTGCTATGAAAATGCCTAAATACTATCCTGTAGTAGAGGGGGATATTGATTGGAGTTTTAGCTGATTCTGGGGAGGCTTCAAGATCAGCTATCGATATGTGACTTACCATACCAACCCTAGTGCTAGAAGTGAGCTCGATAGTCAATTTCTGCATCAGGGCGCATGTATATGAAGACGATTCCACTGTGCCCCTAAATTGTAAGAACAGAGGGGTGAGGTGCTGAAACATGCTTTCCTTTACCTCCAACATGCTGGTACTGTAATGGGAGAGATTTATTGTGCAAACTAAATTTGACACTGGTTGCAGACTCTCGGGGTGTCCATGTGACGGAGAGAGAGAGCAAGTTTGTTGTCTGCAAGCAGAACCAAAGTGG
>NC_056617.1:12758546-12817552 GCF_018340385.1 Cyprinus carpio | reverse complement strand
GAAAAAGGGTTAAAGCTAGTAAAATATGCGAAACCACTCACAAAGAAGCAAATGCTTTCATTTTTGGGAATGTGTTCCTACTGTCAGAACATTTATTCCAAATTATGCGATTCTTGAGCAGCCTCTAGGGAAAGACAGCCTAATAACAACAGGAAGGGGTTGAAGTCATGTGACAGATTAGCGGAGTGGACAGAGAGTGCGGGAAGAGGCATTTCCTGAACATGAAAGTTCAGCTGTCTGTTTAAGCAACTCTGGGACTGCGGGCCGCAACAAAGCCTTTTGTTCAGATGGTGGATGAGAAAAATGGGTTTATGACTTCTGTACTGTTTGCAACTTATCATGGAGGCAAGACTGAGACCTGTGGCATATTTTTTCAAGTAAATTAGATCCAGTTACGCAGCAGGCCTGCCTACGCACTGTCTGAGGGCAGTGGCGGCTGCTGAACAGGCGTGTTGGCGTCTAGAGAATTTTGTGGGTTATTCTGACCCTTGACATTGATGGTGCCTCAGGGTGTCCATGATTTTGCAAGAACAAAAAACAGCACACTTGCTCCGACAGCTCAGTGGTTTACGATACCACACTATCTTACTTGATATACCTAATATCACTGTTAAGCGATGCACAACCTTGAATGCTGCTACTCTCCTTCCGACAGAGGGAGGGATGGGGAAGAAGCATCGTGTTGTTTAACAACACTCGAACAAGTGTACACCACGTGCTGACCTTTCCTGATGTGCCACTTGAAAACTGTGAAAATGTCCTCTTTGTGGATGGTTCGGCGTTTAAAGATCCACAAACAGGCCTCAATAAGGTTGGCTATGCTGTAACGACTGAATTTGATGTTGTGACTTCGGGCTCGTTGCCATCACATTATTCAGCCCAAGCAGCTGAGCTTGTGGCGTGCTGAAAGCATGCAAACTAATGACAGACAGATGCGTCACGATTTACTGAACTGGCGTTATGCATTTTGGGGTTACTCATGATTTTAGGTGCGCTGTGGAAACCCAGGAAATTTTTTGAAGTCAGATGGGCGACCAATATTAAACGCACCTCTTGTAGCAGATCTGCTGGATGCTATTTTTGCTGCCAAGAAAGATAGCCATTTGTAAATAATGCAGCACATACAAATAACAAAGATTTTGTATCTACAGGAAACGCCAGAGCAGATGCAGCGAAAAGCGAAAGGCCGCGGCATCTCCAGCGAACAAACGGCATCAAGAGTGTACTTTGTTATCTGAAAATAACCTGACATTTCTTCATCATCTTAACAGGACATTTGCACGACATTTGCCTCAGGGGCAAGAAAAAGAAGATAAATGGAAGCAGTGTGAAACGTGAGGGTGGTGAGATGATGGAGTATGGATGAAGCAAAGATGGCCAAGCCTTGTTTACCTAAACACTTCTTTCCTCACTATGCAAAGTCGATGCATGGGAAAGACCACGCATCGAAAGGGGGAATGATTATGCAAATGTAAGAATTGTGGTTTACAAAGGGGTTCCCGATCGTTCTCATGTACATGAGAATGAGAAAGCGGTCCAGAGTGAACCTGAGCCCTTTTGAAATTCTCTTTGGTAAACCACCATTCATAGGAATGGAAGGGGGTGAACAACAGTTGCCATCTACGGAGGTGTGTGAGCATGACATGGTGAGTTACTGCAAAGAAATGTCTTCTCTGTTGTCTAATGTCTGTGTGCAGATGAAAGCTGCTCAGGGAAAAGTTGCTACGAAACTCCGTTTACATGACCTAAAACCAGGAGATTTCGTGGTGATACGAGACCTGAGGAGAAAGAGCTGGAGAAGGCGAAAAGGTGGCTGGGACCATTCCAGGTGCTTCCTGACCACTCTGCGGCTGTGAAGGTAGCGGGAAGAGCAACGTGGATCAGCGCCAGCCTGCTGAGAGAAAAGTTTCACCTGCATCTCAGGAGGAGAGGAAGCGGAGGGAGTAAACTTTGAAGGCACACGTCAACAAAGGCAAAAATCCAGCACAAACATCAAGCACCCTTATCAGCAGAAGAGCAAGGTCAAGACTGAAAAACAGCATCAAAGCAGCCTGAGCACAAGTGAAAAGATAACAAATATCAGCATCATAGTTGGGTCAGCCTGCTCACAATCATATTCAGACTATAGCGTCGCGTTACCAATATCATAAGCCCACATGAGAATGGCAAGTAAAAGAGCCTGGCGCACACAATGTATGGGCAGAATGGCTGACAGGCTTGTAATGGGGAGGATGGGGATATTGGCACAATGCAACACTATGTTACCAATTGTAGCGGTAGGATTTTTTGCTGCTATTATGCTTACCATGTATCTTTCCAGTTCATATCCAGCTCAGTACAGAGACTGGTGAAGTCCAGTGTTTCACATCAAATAGTTAACCTGAATGTGTACAACAAAGATATTATCATGTGGATTTGGTAGGGAGAAAACTGCTGATGAAGAGACAACCAGTAGCGGAAGCTACAGTGAAATGTGTTAAATGCATAAAAAGTGATGAGAATCTCTGAAAAATGACTAGTAAGGGTTAGGCCCATCTAAGTCTATACTGTTTGCTTGCTTAAAATAGGGGCTATCCCCAAACAAAAAGTCTTATTTTTCTTATATTTTCTAACTTCTTTCACAAACTTAAGAGAGTGATCATTTATGCGAAAATCAGAGATGAAGGGTATAAATGTGATGTAATAGCAAGTTTGCTTTATTTCGAAGATATGTTTGTTGTTCTTGAGTGTAATTTTTTGATTTTGAATTTGTGTTTTTGAATCTGTGGGAGGTGACTGAGGGTCTGACTCATGTCAGGAATGCAATAACATTGATTATTAGTTTAGCCCGGCTTCCAGAGCACATATAATGTTAAGAGTGTAGTGAAAATATAATCCAGTAGTAATGAATTTTTCTTTTTATGTTTTATTGATCAATGAATGATTAAAGGGAGAGTATGAGTGGAAAAATTCATCCTGCATGACTTCTGGCTGACCATATATGCTAATGAGAGTGGTTAATGTTACATACAACAGAGATTGTACTAGAAAAGGCTCTCATACTAGGTTGTTCAAAAAACACATTATTTTTCACATATTTTACATTATTACAACACATCTCTCCACAGTCTGGCATGAACTGCTGGAATAGTTCCTGTATCAAATGAAGGCCCGCCTTCTGGAATACAAAATGTGCTGTGATTGGTTAGCTGGGCCAGTGTGTGTTGTGATTCCTGCCACTTTCGGCGCCTGGTCAGGGAAATGTCCTGCCCTCTTGCCTGCCTGCCGCTGCCTGCTGCGAGCTTCCAGTTTAAATATTGCGTAAAAACCAAATCAATTTGAGTCATGATTTAAACCCAGATGATTATGTTTCCTCTAAGCTTCGTCTGTCTTGGGAACACTAGCGTCTCGACATTGTGATGCTTACTCATTGTCTTCTCTAGTGCGAAGCTCAAACTGGGGTCTCGTCCATTTGTCGCTATTTGTGATAGCACAAAATCCTGGAAAATATGCGTTGTAGTCCAAACGAGTCGTTCGTTGTAGTTTTTGAAAAGTGATTTCTGTTAAATAAAATATCTCCTTTTGAAGTGGACTTTGGACTTTGTAACTTTGCAGATCTTTTTTTATGCACAACATGCAACATTACAGACTAGCTAAAGTTGAAAAAGTGAAAAAGCATAATAGTACCCCTTTAATTTAATATATGAATTCATTATTATTCATAAATAAATGAAGACTTATTTCATCCAGAGTTTTTTTTACGAATCTTTTGAATGAATGACATCAAATACATTTTAACAGTCATTGGTCGCCACATAGTTGCATAATGTAAAATATACAATCTTTATTTGAAGCATAATATTAGTCCCTAAGGTCAGTTACTCGTTTTGTTCACGGCAGCCGCAACATATAAAATTTTATCCCAACACTTTCGTTATTTAATATTTGCAACACAGAAATATAGCCTACTGTAGACTGTTTATAAAGCTGTTTCAAACATAAAGCTTACACAATGAGCACTGCTCTCTCTGGATCAGCGGCTGTCTGAAAGCAGGTTGTGAAGGTTTATTATACAAATTTTCTCACTGGTGAATGAGACATGAGGTAACCTTTAAAAAAAATTATGTAGTCATTAATTAGTTGTCCTAGTCTATTCTTGTGCTATGGTTAGACGTCAAATAAATTTTCACTGACAGTCCAAGTTTTGCCTTGTTTATTTTAACCTAGAGGTCAGGGCTGTGTTTTGGATGGCTTCGTCTTTTAAATGCAAAATTGCTTGCTGGGTATCTAGTATTAATTCATTTTAATCTTCTTTCTCTGTACGTCTCCTCGGTGCTAGATTGTTTGTAATGTATCTTTATAATAAACTGGGTTTGCACACAAGAAAAACTGTTGGCTCTTATGCTTTCTCTGTTGTGTTCACTTTGGATAAAAGAGTGCACAAATGTGAATTAAATACAATTTTTCATAAAGACCATAGTTGAGCTTTAAACTGGTTACTACATAGAGGTTTTGGCCTTTAATCTTACACCAGGGAACAATTGTTTACATTGCCATTTTAACCTTTAATTTAAATCAGATGTTAAGATAGAAGGATACAGTTATTTTATCTTAAAAATCTTAACACCACACAACACAAATAAAAGACATTGTTATATAGTGAACAGAACATAATTTGTGAGGAATCTCATCAAAGAGAATTTGATCAATGTCTCATGACAACACCTGCGTACGCCACTTTATCTTCCTCTTTCTGAAACACAAACACAAAAGATGCAAAGAGACAAATGCTTTAGTAATAACCCAATTTGGGTTATTTTTAACCCAAGGGCTGGGTAAATGTTGGACGCAACACATTTTGGATTAATTTTGATTTATTCTTATTTTGCTTGTTTTTTTGTTTATTTATATTGGCATAATGGGTTAATTTAACCCAGCTAATGGATTGATTTATTTTTACTGTAATACTATCTTATTTTTTACTTCACACATGAAATAATGTTTACAGATTAACTTTAATCACTTTTGTAAAATACTCCCCACAGCCACTGGTTTTCATGATAAGTTATTTGTTGTTCCTTTCCTTGCTGAAAAAAAAAAAAAAAAACGGCTAAAAGACACTATGTAAATGAGACCTATTATTACTAAATAATAAAATAAAATTTCATGATGTACAATTATAGCTAACAAATATAGCTTGAGGAAATAACATAACATCAATTATTTCAAAGACATCAAGCTGAAATTAGACTTCAGACTTCAGTAAAGAAGCTTTTTTTTTTTTTTTTTTTCAGAGTCTGTAAAGTTCTTTGGTTATTAAGTTTATGGTATGTTTTATGTCACTTTTGAGACAGCAGTCCAATATCAGTCTCTACTGAACATTATAATGCCTTTCATCGGCTTTGTTTAATTTTACTACATTTTTGGTTGGTATAACACATTAATGTTAGAATGAAAACGAGACACTGATAGCGTCTTCTCAGTTTTCTCATCTGAAAGTCCACAGAAAGTCCAGCAAAAAACCCCTGGCCTCTTCTATAACATTTTTTATTTTTATTGATATTTAGGAATATGTTTGTGTTTTTTTATGTTTGTGAAACTTCAACATTTGGATTTGGGTTTAAGTTTGGTTATTTTAGAAGCACCCAGAGCCCTAACGCATGAGCTATTTTAGAGTTATTTGTGGGTGAAGTGTCAAGATGCTCTTATCTGACCTTGCATGGCAATTAGGCCAGAGAACATGTGAGAGAGAGAGAGAGTAACATTCAGAACATCAGAATTCTGTAAGGTTGTAGGGAATGTCATGATACATTATGTATATGTTGTCTTATAAAGTAGCTATATGTGTAGACATTAGCCCCTTTTAACACCTAACATTTGTATCAACAAGAGAATTTGTATCATTGAGCTGTATAGCCTAATAAAATACAGCCTAATAATTTGAACCAAATGTATATACTGTTAGTACAGGGCTACTATTTAAAAAAAAAAAAATGTTTAGCTTGTGATAATTAATACATTACAAAAACATTGCAAAAATGAAAAATTTACCTTATAAATGAAAGACATCACACTCCTTTATTACATCTGTTGCTATCATCGTTTGGATTACAGCATCATGTGCCATCATGTTGAATGTGATTTTTCTCCAATGAGGAGTGGAATGTTTGACAAATTATGCTATGGCACATATTGTTGTAGTGATTGGCTATTAACTTTAAGCAGGCAAAGTGTTAATTAATGCACTGGAGAATACAGCGAACATAAATGTAAAGAAAGAAAGAAAGTTGCTTGTCAGATTTTATGAAGCAACCACATTTAAAAACATAAGCCCAAATAACTACAACCCACAACCTGGGATTTTTTCACGCAATAAAAAAAAAAATGGCCTGCTTGGCATGTACAAGCAGTACGGTCGCAAGGGCTGTGCCAAGTGTGTGACTGCACAAGGGCCTCGCGCCTCTAGAGGGCCTCATTCCTGGCCTGCATTTTATGTCGTTTATGTCTAATTTTTATTACTGTTTTTCCACCCATTTTGTCCTTTGAAAGACTAAAATAGTCATAGCTAATAGACATCATAAGAATCAGTAAAGCTGTTTGTTGTTAGGATGACAAAAAGTTGTAAAAGTTAAACTTTTACTCTGGTCTAGAGCCCTGCATTTCACCCCGACTTTTTTACGCCCCTCGGGCCGGACTACGGGCCAATTTTCACATCTTAGTTCAGACGCGAGCCAGGTCTCGGGCCTGTTTTAGTGATGAAAAAAATTGCAGCGCTGGTGGAAACAACACAAAACCGTGCTGCCACGACTGTCAAGAGTGACTCGATGGTGTTTAGTGTCCTGCAGCAGCAGCTCAGCTAAAGAGTTCTGTGTACAAAAATGCATGAAATTTGCTTAAGCTAGCTGCAAAGCAACAGTAAAAGTAATTACCATAAATGGGTCAGGGGAAAATAGGAAGGAGATGTTAAAGCTCCGTATAGTTATATTTATTATGTCTGTGACGCATATATTCATTTCTGTGAAGCGCTCCTGTTCCAGACAAGACGGCAGAAAGCACATCATGTTTGTTTTCTTTACTTTATAAAAGCACAATATTTTGTTGATATTGTAAGTGCACACAAAAAAGTAGACCCTTTACAGTTATGAATGATGTATTACTCTTATGAGCAAAAATGACGGCGTATCCACTGACACAAACTTACTGCACAAACTATTGGATATAGCGCACATTTATCTAGGTTTAACGTTTAAAAATTCTTATATGCTTGAACTGTTTTATATCTATAGATTTTATTTTAGGTAAGTCATAATGATTTGAGAATGCTAAATTGTTCAAACAGGCTATGATCAACTCACTGTCTGTCACTGGCCGCTTGGTCGTTACTTTAAAAAACAAAAACTTATATTTAACAAATAAAAATGCTCCGAACGTTTTTCTAAATTAACTTAATTAAAAAAAAAAAAAAAAAAAAAAAAAAAAAAAAACGAAATATAATCACTTTGACAGTACATACAAAACTGAACCATTTTAATAGCTGAAACAGTAGTAGGCTATAAGCTGTTTTGTGATAAGGGGGAAAAATATGCTTTATGTGGAAATCAGTGACTCAGTCCAACACATTTTTATTCTCTGGTTTATTAAAATGTACAACGAGTTTCCATTATTCAGTTAACTTGCTAAAGCAGGAAAATAATGAAAAAAGAGTCCTCTCATGTAGCCTGTTGACAAGTTAAGAATCATGATGACAAATTGCGGCTCACAAGGATGGGGCTTAAATGTCATAGAAATTAATTTTGCCCAAAATGTAGGCTACTTATTATATCCACTAAAATAACAAGATAATACAAATAAAATGAGAAGATTTAAACTATTTCATTTTTATATTTTATTCATAGCTCAGACAAAATCATGATTTGCTCTCGTCTGGAGAGTAAGTGCCCCCAAAACCCCAGACAACCCCCTGCCCTAAACTCCGCCTATGACCCACACACACAAAATTGTAGAGGGCCTCTCACCCACCTTGCGACGGCCCTGTGTACAAGTTTCTGGGCAAAAAGCACTGCATGAGTGTGAACGTTTGACACAAAAAATAAAAACATCAACAAAAACACTGACCGAGTTTTCCCCTCCATGTTTAATAACAACATCGGGAGGCACAGCTTTTAAGAGGCCATTTCTGTTTAATGATGTCACCAAATTTACCAGTATTTTGAAATGGATGTGTGAATGGTGCTTTATCAGTAAAATTGTGAATAGTGCATTTTTGCATTTACCGGTAAAGTCTTTTCGGTAATTTTATGGCAATTCACTCTTAGCCTCTAATTCACTCTCTTCAGTGTATCTGAACTTTGTTTCTGGGCGGAGTCTCGGGGCTCGGTCTGCCAATCCTAAGCAGCAGTGGTGACGATAAGGGGCGGGGCTTAGTGGGGCAAGGCTAAACTGTTCAAATAAGGTTAAGTTTTAATGTGCCTGTGATTTAAATTATGATCTGATGAGTCAATTAGGCCACGCTCAGGCAATGTTGCCAAATTAGCAATTTTGTTGCCTTTTCAGACTACCCTAGGATTTTATTTATTTATAAAAAAAAACACCTAGCAACAATTTTTGTTATTTTTAAAAAATATATGTGGACAATTAATAACAACTTCAAAAGCAACAATGGAGTGCTTTTAAACATGAACCAAATAAATAAAACCTAAAGTACCTGAAATAAGTATGAATAAATTAATATTAATTACATTAATTAAGTATGACTTAAGACATCTCATTCAGATTCAGAAGATAACAGTCCTCTTTTAATCTGCAAAAAAAAAAAAAAAAAAAAAAAAAAAAAAGGTTTAATTTAATTTTTTATTTTTTTCCCAGTTCACATTGTGGAAATAAAAACATGTTTTGCAAATGAATGTGTTGATGGTTTGTGCATATATGTTTATGGGTTAAAGGATTTTACTTTTCGATTTCGAGAGACTTTGCATGATGCCAAGATTACTTCAGTTCATTAAAACAGAAAAGCACATTTCATGTTGATAGGAGTTTCTCATGTTTTAATTAACATTTAAATTAACTGATTATTAACAAAATTAATAATTTATTTCTAACAAAAAACATCTTATTTTAATAACTCAAAAAGTAAAATGGTACAGAATGTTGCCAAACAGATTATAATAAACAATAAACCTAACAAGGTAGCATTTTACTGAATTTTTTTTTTAATCATCCACAAATCTTGCAGAAGGACTGATCTGTCTTTTAAGTATGTGTGTGTGTGTGTGCACAGTGGCTGATTGGCACAAAAATAAGCTCAGTCAATGGCTGATTCAATACTTTGATTTTGGTCTTATATATGACTCATTTTATTTGACAAAATCAGAAATAAATCCCCCGCTGTGTTATAATATCATTCAATGCTTTGTATATGAGTGTGTGTGTCATTCAATGCTTTGTATGTTATTGTGTGTGGGTTAGTTTTTTTATGTTTGTGAATGTTTTGTGTGGTAAAATATTAATGGTGTGTATTTTAGTTTTTCTGTTTTGTTATATGTGTAAACTACCTCTGTCATTTCAGATTCCTGTAAGAAACACAAACACAAAGATCATAATTATTTATAAGCATTGCACCTGAGAATCATTAGCAAACAAATGTGCAAATTGAATATTATGAGTCAGTGTTTCTTGCACAAAATGATTAAAAAACATATGTATTGTATTGTATTGTAATGGAGGAGTCTCTGTGTCTTTTATACTTTTAGGAGTTTTATCATCTAATTTTAGAATGGACATGTATCAACATTTTAATACCAGCAAGCAATCACAAAACAACTGTAGAAACCATCAAACATGTTCAACATCAGATAACAACAGTTAGCACAGGAAGCATGATATATTTGGAATATAATAACATCATATACGGCATGCTATTTCACAAACTTGTTAAACATATTTGGTATTTAATAGTATTTAACATTTACCGTCATTTGTCCAATCTGTTTGTGGAGTGATTGAGGAATCTCATATTCATGGGTCTGAGCTGAAATGATGTTCAGTCAAAATATGTATTTTGTTGATTCATAAAAATACACATTGTTTTGCAGATGGTTAAGTTTTAAGTGCACCTACCTGCCTTTTTGTGTCCCCTGCACACACAAAACATCCAAATCAAAACCATATACACCAGAGATCCAGCAGCAGCTGAGATCAGCACTATCACAGATTCACTGAGGAACAGAGGAGCTGAAAGTTGTGCTGCAGCAACGGCTAAAGAGAGACAGACATAAGTGCAAGTGAATGTATCAGACACCTGGATAACAAGATTAATAGCAGCTCATTTAAATCCTCTAAACGATTTCAATAGTACATGATCACCCTACTTGAAGTAAAGACAACATAAACACATGTTTATAACTCACCAGCCAGAGAATACAAACTCAAAGAGAACAAAATAAGTGTGTGCAACATTCTCTCCAATATAACTTGAGATAAAATCACTTAAATATCTGTAAATACTCGGTGGCAAAGAAACTCTTCAGTCTGGGAGAATAATGCTGTGTGTGCCACAGTTCGTGAGCGTGACCATAAACGTCAAGATGCTTCACGCGCGAACTTCTTCAGTCTGGGAGAATAATGCTGTGTGTGCCACAGTTCGTGAGCGTGACCATAAACGTCAGGATGGATTAAACCTGTCAAAAATTAACTTAACCCAGGATAGCAGGAAAATAACCACCTGTTACACAACAAATTATAATAATAATCCCAGACTAAAGGTCATCAGGATATTTATTCTTCCATATGTTCAAAATCATAATAACACAGAAAACCGAAATGGACAAAAAAAAAAAAAAAAAAAAAAAAAAAAAAATAGCAATGACCACACGTTCCCACTAGCGGTCTCTGGTCTTCGAAATCCGTGCCCGTGCCAGAAACCGATCCCGTCACCCACGTTTGCAGGTATTGAAGGCCCCAATGAGTATCGCGGGTCACCAGACACCAAGATAGGTGGATAAGCGGTTTTTTGCCTTGTCTTCAGGACTGCTCATGACACAGTTGGTCTGGAAGTGCAATGCTTCAGTCACGCACCAGACATCATACCCATGAAACAGCTGATTGACACGCAGCCGTCTTTCCACCGTAAACCATCTCTCATACGGGCGATCCTCATGTGCAAACAAACGGATGACGCCTCCCTTTCAGGTATGACACGCTCCCTTTAAATACAACTCCCTTCCGCCGTTAATTGACACACTCCATCCAAAATCACGCTAAAATGAAAGTGAAAGTAGAACAGATTATTTTGTTTGCCACAATGAAAGTAGAGATGATTATTTTGTTTGCCACAAATTTATGAAATCTATGTAATAAATTGATTTTCGTGACCAAAATAGTTAATATACATATGGGATCTTTCAATGGTACATTTTGAGATGTCTCCAGTTGTTTCTAATGCCAATGTCCTGAGGTTTTAACCAGTTATATTTTAGAAACAATATCTGTAATAACTATGGCATCGAAATATATTCACTTTACTGATGTTTGTATGGCACCTGGCCAAAGTTCATACATTTGTTGATAAGATCATAAGTAGCACTATTTCATGAATTCTTATTCATTTCTGAGGCTTGTCATTTCACACTGCCTAAACATTTGACACTTTAAGGGCCAATGTGCAACAACTCCCTGCAGAAATATATATATGACTGTCATTTCCAGCAAACAAAACCACATCATTATTTTTTTATAAAGAAATTTTAAAATGATAGTGATGGAATCAAATATACCCTAGTCTTGACATGTATGGCAAGGCATGGTACATTATTTTCCACAGTAGCTTATTGAATGTTTGACTCTCTCTCTCTCTCTCTCTCTCTTCTCACTTCACACAGAAGCAACACTCTGTAGAAGAAGTTGACAGTCTATTTCTGGCCTTCAAACTTTTAAAACCAATGCCAGTAACAGACAGATGTTGATCTCACAACAGCAGTCACAAACAGAGCAAAGACGAATATTCCATTATTTTCCAAGGCAACAATGGATGAAGGCGCTCGTTTTGTCATCTTACTTCTGGCTAAGGGGCCTGACGTACCTAAGCTAGTGGTTAGATAACAGAATGCAAATATGTCAAGTATTATATGCTCAGATAGGGGCTGCATAATAATTATATTAAAAAAACAATTGCACCAACGATGTAACGAACACAATGTGAAGCGGTCGGAGTGTTGTGCTGCACTTTACAATTTACACCCACCACGTAAAGAAGAGAAGAGAATGGGGGAATTTGTGGAGGTTGTTGATTTGGATAGATTTTAAGAGCACTCTTATGTGTGTTCATACCATTTCATGGATGGGAGGCCGACTGAAGAACACCCTCACCCCGAGAAATGGCTCGGCTACGATGTTCCGGTAAAGAAGTCACGCTGGGGGGTGAAAAGGTTGTCAGATTCGGGTAAGCTAACCTTAACTAGCTACGTGCTTGTTCGCCTAACATTAGATTTATGAAGTCCGTTCTATGAATACATTTAAGATCAGTAACGAGAAGTTAACGAAGTACAACAAATTTTCCATGATCACCATTGTCCACCTATTTATTTCATTTTTACGGTAGTACCAGATATTATGGTATATTTCAATAGCTCACATTATTCCTGTAAATTACAGAGATTGTAGGTGATAGCAGGCCAGCTAGCTACATTTCTCATTCAGATATTGACCCACGTTTGAACACTACAGTTAGAGTGTGTATACTGTTTTGTTTTTAATGCATCTCTCTCTCTCTCACACACACACACACTGTTCTAAGTATGGGTCCCATCATATATTCATTCTCATGATATATTTTAAGTACTAATGTAAACATGTAAAATTTTTTCCACAGATGTATAGATGACCGGCAGTGATGCAGTGGACAACTGTGAGGTTGATCAGATCCATATGCCCCTGATCTTGCTGAAAGTCACCAGACATTACCTGCTGTGAATAGTTTTTTTTTTTTTTTTATGTTAATTTTATCTTTTTTATCTTTAATCTCTGATTTGAAGGAATAAGTCATGTCAAGATTGCAAGTTAGTTCCATCTTGGTTTATTACATATGGAAATTAAATGGTAGCCTGCCTGAAACTCATCTGACACGAGGATGCATATACTTAAAATAAAACGTTTTTAGTCTAGCTACAGTCTTGGCACATAAATGCTCATTGTATGGGACATGTAACAGAACTTGCTGTGATGGAACCCAGATGAGCAGCTTACAGGCCTTCAGCCCTGTACAGAACATGGCAAACTTAAAATACATTTCAAAGATTTCACAGTTATTTCAGAATCATCCATTATTATCACACATGACGTTTACCTACCTTATTCATTGATTAGACTTAATATTACACTTAATGTACAGTACACCTACCAAATCTTACCGTTACCTTACATTTTGCATATACACTGTGCAGAATTACTAGGCAAATTGATTTTTCTGATCATATTTTTTTCCCAAGTATATTTTACCAATTCCAAAACACATCAATCTTAATAACTATTAATTTTGCATTTAATCTTTTATAAGTGATATATAGGGCCCTATAATACACCCGGCGCAATGCGACACAAGGCGCAGCGCAAGTGTGTTTGCTAGTTTCAGTCCGGTGCCGTTCGCATTTTCCCGTCCAGCGCCACGTCATTTAATTAGCAAATGCATTTGGGCCCATTTATGCGCCCATGGGCGTGCTGGTCTAAAAAAGAGGTGTGTTCAGGCGCATTGCTATTTTAAGGAGGTGAAAGATTGCGCCATAGACCAGCTCAAACCTGGTCTAAAGTCTGGCGCAATGTTTTTTCTTTGTTATTTAAAGAGTGTACACGCTGCTTATTAAACACAGGGACGCACACCAGCACACAAACATGCCAAATATTAAAAATTCAAGGATTGCAATGCATAAGAATTTTTTGTAGACTAATAAAATATATGTATGCCTACATGTCATAAGTCATGACATGTATGACTTAGGCTATCTATTTACTTGCACACGAGCAGCTCTGTTTCATCTCGGAGACGCGTTCTGTCTTTGCACTTGCCAAATTCCGCTGTGTAAATAGCAAATCCGTAATGGCACGAGCACAACTGGATCTTAAAGGGAATGGAAGATGAGACTCTGGTTGGTTTATTGCACGTTATGCCCAAAAAACACCCATTATTCGTTAAGAGAATAGGTACAACCCATTTAGACCATGCGCCCGGGCGCGCCAACCATTTTTCCATCGTTAAAATAGCAAAAGAGGATTTGGACACCCTGAGTGCACCTGCACCGTACGCTTTACACTTTACGTTTAGATTGTTAAAAAAGGGCCCATAATCTTTTTTGCCTCATTTTATCAGTAAAAGAAAATCTGCCTAATAATTATGCACACCTGAATATAAGGCGTTTTTCACTTCCAAGTTCCAGCCTCCACCTTTTCTAATATGTAATTTATAAACGTTCACTTACCTTACTCCAGTGTACAGTTAAGAGATTAGACAAGATACTTAGTCTGATGATGGTCACCAGGGCAGCAGCTGTGTATGTCACAAACACGTTAATATACTTTTACATTTATAACATACTTAAGTGTTTGTTAACAACACAATCGCTGCAAGATATTATGACGAATAATAAATAATAATGATGTGTGTGATAGTCTTACCTTACATAATATCGAGGCTGCGTGGCTACACAACCTTCCCACACCAGAGATGCACGAACATCCAGTAGTCTCCACCGACCCCTGCTTACTGACCAGCACCCACACCGAGCGGTTTGGACTGCTCAACTGGCCGGGTGCACATTTGCTTTTAAAAAGACGAAATCACCCTCTCTGTGTAACAGTACACAACCCACTTTCCCACTATGTAAATAATTGTAGGCCTCTGTACTTTTATCATTCTTCCTTGCTGCTCCATCAACTCCTTCTGACAGGACGAAGTAGTTAAATATATAGGTTACCTTACCTCTGGCCACTTCTTCATATCATCTAACATTACCCACGTTAACAGTGTCGATGGATGGGACAATTTGAGACCATCTGTTAGTCTTAAGAAGTTTTCATCGTGCTCCCAATTTGTAACATTTACTGTATTAACGTTCTTTGTCATTTAGCCACAGTTATATAGCTAGCTATAAACAATCTCACAACTACTGAACTGGTTAACGGATGTGCCGTATAAGTTTAACCGAAGTCGGATGACAAAATGCGGAAAAAACAAAGTATTAAAAGTGGGCGGGGCGGAATAAGGTAAATAAAAAAAAACTGTTCAAACTCTTTTAAAAGTTTTAAGTAGTTATAGCCTTATTTCACAGACTAAAATAGTCGTTTGAATAAATCAGCATCTTCTTTGGCTTCAGACCTCCAAACTGTGCAGAGTGACGTCAAGCATTGCCAAACTGAATTGTGGGTCCGTTGCATCGCGTTTGCTCCCAGAGCCGTTGAACAGCTCTGGTTGCTCCCAAGCATACGCGGCAGAAGTTTTCAACTTTCAAGCCAATCATATCACCTTATGCATTTACCCTGGTGCAGATTCTAGCCAATCGTGATCATGCAACACCAGAAGAGAAGGGTATAACTGCAGCCTGGAGATCTCCAAATAGGGGCGGGAACTCCAAAACCGGGTGGGAGCTCCAAAATAGGGCGTGGCTTCCTCCCATTGAGAGACAGCAGCATGACACGCATGCACAATTTTTCCCCCAATCCACTTCAGTGCAAATTCCACCCCACAACTGATTCTGAAGTTTTTATTGGTTGTGTCAGTTAAAGTGTTTCCTAAACTATGCAACAAAAAATGCTAACCCCTAAACCTACCCCACACCTTACCTTAACCAGTGAAATTGACTGAATGGCGGGATTGGCGCTGAATAGCGTGGTAAAGAAAGTTTCAGTTCAGGAAATAAACAGTTAAAAAGATTATGCGATATGAGACTCACCGCACAATGGCATCTTTTTAGTTACACCCAGCATCACTACCCCCTCCTAGCCTGTGATGGTCATGCCCTGGGACAGCCCTGTTGTTCGGAGTAAAACGATAGAGTAAAATCTTTCCGTGATTCCCGTTTACATCATGAAGCAGAGGTTCAAACTTGGGTCCAAACACCACTGGCCACAAGCTTTTGGCTCTGCTCATGGAGAATATTTATTTATATAGCATATTTTATTTTAAATGAACTAGAAACAGTGTTTAATTTATAAAGTTTTATTTTGAAATGCAAGTCAGTAACAATTGACTGATGCCACAGCTAATGGTGAAAGTCTTTGCTAAAGGAGACCCCGCCCCATTTTGGAGATCCTGCATACTTTTGGAGTTTACGCCCCATTTTGGAGATTTCCGGTCTGCAGTTATACCAACTCAGAAAAGAAAGCTAATGTGATTGGCTGCTGTCACTATGACGGTCGCATCACCTTTATCCGCCTTTTTCCTGAAGTAAAAATGGACGCCGCCATTTGTAAATTCTATGGGTCTGGCTTCCAGTCTCATTTGCATCTAGCTATTTTTAGCTGTACAAAACAATTTGTTTTGCTGCTTGATATTGACAATTGATGTGTCCTATATTATTATTTTAATCTGTTATCTTAGAACACAGTTGTTTGTACTGAGAACAGGTTACCGTTTACTGCACGTTGTTATTCTCCTCGTTATTTACCTATAGCGGCTAATGAAACGGAAGTCTCACCCATAGGCTTAGATCCGCGTTGAGGAAAAAGGTGGATACAGTCCATGGAAATGCCCTGCATGAAGCGTTGAAGTAAAAAGTGAATACAAGACAGGGCTCGGGATACCACTGTGGTGCTCCATTATTCAGGGTCAGATTTCATGGGTCTGATAGTCTGTGACATTGTTAATCACTGTGTGGAAAGTCTCACCCATAGGCTTCATAATTTAATGCTCTCATCATACTGTTTTCAAACAAGTGAACTGCTATCAGATAGATTTCTCCAGGGTGTCTCCATGAAGGCCTTGGTTCAGACAAATATGTACTCCAGATCAGGGCCTGTACAGACTCTGTTGGTGCTCTGTGACGCTAAAACACTTTGATCAGAATACCGTTTCCTGTTCAGAATGTTTAAAAAATGTTACAATTATTTCAAGCATTGTTTCACAGACTAAAATACTCATTTGAACACAACAGTGTCAGAGTTTATCATTCTTCAACCTCAAATTATAAACTGGTCTTTTAGAGTGATGACCCTCATGGAGCGCCTCCTACTGACTTAGTATTAAAACATATATTTTCTGCAACATTCATGCAATAATGATAATAAAAGTAATAATAATAAATAATAATAAAATTTGCTTTTACTTAATGATTTTTTAAATGATGATGGTCAAATTTAAAATTATAAGTATAATCACAGAAAAAATGTATAAGATATTATTGTGTATTTCTTAATATTCTGATGAGTAGTCCCATTTAGGGTCACAATTCATATTTTCATAGTAATCTGGAAAAGTTTTCACATCTGGATCTGGGTGATTCAATGGAATGCAGTCCACACGCAATTGGTAGACATCATACCATCTGATCTATTCCAACCTCCTTATTGGTTTATTGTAAGTTTGAATCCTGTTCTTGTTTTTATTTAAACAACTTTTTCTACTTTTCTGTGTTCCACAGCATGTTGGAACATAAATATCATTTTCTGACTTTTTTATTTATTTATTTTTTATTTCTCCATTCCACAAAGTGTTGCTGTTGTGCATTCAACAACAACTTGGTTTCACAGAGTGGGTACAGAGTTTAGAAACTTTTACTTTTAAGTAGCCTAGATATCTCCACGATGTGCATGTTTTCATCTGAAAGAAGTATTATTTTTTAGAGCATGTGCTCATTCGCAATAGCTTGATCCTGATAAATGCTAGACATTTATACAATGTCTTTAAGATGTTTATGATTCAGATTGCATGATAAACTGCTTTCCATACTTTCTGATGTTTGTCAGATATACAACAGATGTTTTCAAAATGAAGTGCTTTTTAGCAAATATCTTGGAGATGTAGGCCTCCGTGTCCTACTTAAAAATATTTAACATTAATCTTGCAGTAATTAACAATGTTAATTAGTAAAAAACAGTTAATTAATTTAATTTAAACTTTATACAATACCACTTTAATATCACTACGATTTCGATGATAGTCAATACAAGAATACAGATTGTTTCAAAGCAGCTTCATAAATGAGAAAACAATTTTGATGTAAAGCACCTCTAAAAATACATTATTAATATTATGTAATTCAATTTCTGCTGAGTCCTTATAATATTATCAAATTCAAATTCATCAGTTATGAAATGAGTTAATTTCACCTACAAGCAGTTGAATCGAACTTCGTTCAGGAAAAGAAAATCCATCATTGCGATTCGATGACTTTCCAAAAGAAGAACAAAAACAGAGGGATGGATTATGGCAGTAAGAAGAAAGAAACATGTCAAAATGACTGTAACTCACTCCCTCAGGTCTGTAATAAATCACATCGCTACTATAGCGTATAGGCCTATCGTCATTTAATGCCAGGGCAATGTAAAATAATAATAATGTCTTAAACGTGCTTTAAATACTAATATTAATCACTAGATATTAGTGGCCTAATGGTAGCTGAATAAAACGCAGATAGGACATTTTAACAGATGAAGAATGAAGACAATAAATACAATTGTGACTAAATGGTCTATCTCTATTCTTCAAGACATCTTGGGGATATTTTTATAAGCAGAATGTATATTTATAATGCAATGCTAATCGACAAAGCCTTTATCACTGTATAGAATATTATAAAATGATTTTGCCTCATTCTGTGATTCCATGTCAGATCACAAAAGAAAGTTATTTCTAACACTGGATGTTGTAATGAAATTAATTTGGAGCAAAAACATCATTAAATGTTTTTAAAAGCACTGTACAGCCCTGGAGCATCATCTGTATGTGTGTTGACTTGGGTGCTACACAGATCGATCGGTGTTAAACATCAAAGTATACTGCAATTGGATAGGAAAGCATGCATTAGTATTTATAACTCTCACGGTACTTCAATGTCAAACACCGATCTGTCTGCACAGCACTGCTTCAAGTTGAACACACCGCCTGTGGGACAGGCCTGCACTGTTGTAGGCCTATTAAAGTGCTATAAAAATAAGATAACTTGACTTTTGCTGTTGGTGCAAATGGTAACACAAAAATTGTTTTTGCTCCTTCATTCACAAAGTTTACCTTATTGCAGTTTATTCCCGAGCACTCTTTGCACACAATTTGTTTGTGATTATTCACTTTGAGCATGCACATTGAGATTTCAATTGTAATTGCCCTCCTTGGAGCCAGTGTTTTTTTGCTGATTGGATGACCACATGATCTATTTAAGAGATCAGTAACGATTATAATAAACTGCTTCCCTATTTTTGAAATAAGTTTTTGCAAAACTATTGTATTATTCACAAAGCTTACAAAGCAAGCACATGTTAAGCTGGACTCATTTGAGGTTTATATAATAGAAACCAAAAGTGTTGAAGGCAGTTCAGAAATAATGGGTGGAAAAAGATAGATATATAAAATACAGGTTAATGAAGATGATGGCGTGAAATAGGTTATTAAACTGATCCTAGGAAAGAGCAATTTGGAGGCGCCCATTTCCGTAAATCACAACCAGATGTTCCCGCATATTAAAACAAAAACATTGCTGTTTGGTCAGGATATAGCCTACTGTATCAGAATTATAACGTCACCTCTCATAGGCAAATTGATTAAGCTGACAGAATGATATGAACTTGCTAAAGATCTAACACAATTTAATTCAAGACTCAAATGAGCTGCATTTTTGAGCTTCAAGGCAACATGAGAATGTTGAAACGGCCAGTTAACGCTTAACCACGAACAAAGTCTACAAGCAGAAAATATCGTAATTAAACGAATTGGCATCACACCACATGACAAGGGTCGTAAAGGGGAGAAATAGAAAGCATTCTGCACAGAGTTCTGGGTGCTGAAGACCGTCCTACTGCAAGTAAGTTTAAGATGTCCTTGATTACAGTTAGTGACATGTGAATGAACAGTTAATGATTTATTTATTTATTTATTTAATAATGTATTACGGGGTATTTTTTTTTTTTTTAAATCACTCTTTTTATTTTGTTAATGATGCGAAATCGAACTTATTCTTACGGGGAAACTCCACAGTTGGGTAAGAATGTGGTGAATGTTGCTTTAATGTCTTTCAATTTGTGTCAAAAGAGAATGTTATAAATCAGCTGTGATTAAATAGAATATTTCAGTTCACTTATCTCAATAGCATACATTTATATATTCAGCCATTGTTGGAGAAGTTGAAATTAATATAATAAATTGTGACGTAATGATCCAGAGCTGTATAAAAATTGTTAATTTGTTTTGTAAAAGTGAATGCAAAATATAGAAAACTGCACAGAAATTTCAGTTCCCCCCTCTGTAATATGTCCAATGCTTAAATAATTAAAAAATTATTTAGTTATGTTTTTACGTTTACAGCTGTATATTATGAAGCGTCTGAAATACATCTTAACCTGACACTGTTTGGTTGGTCGCTGTGATTTTGCCAAGTAAGACATGTTCCTAGATCAACATAACTGCCCAAAAATATAGACTTAACCCAATCCCCTACCCCTAAACATAACCTTACCCATAATTATACCCATATAGCTGATTAACAAGAGTGTAGAAGCACCTAACCCTGATTGTAAGCCTAAAACAGATATTTCCTGAAAAGTTGTCCCTCAATTTCGATTGGTTGATAGGAATGTTGTTCCAGGATCAACAAGAATGGCGATCCAGGAACATGCTGTACTTGGTGAAATCACGTTCACCCTGTTTTGTTACACTAAATGAAATGTAATATTAATGTTAAGATTAGTTTCAGAGCCTGTGTTCTTTTTATACAGCTTGTTAGTTGCCAACTCAACATTTGTAATTTTTTTCATCTCATGTCCAGGTTGAATGTCTTCAGCACTAAGATAACAGTCCTGTATGGCAGTTTAGCTCCAGTATGTCAGAGGAGCGAGGAAAGGGCTCTCCATCTGAGACGAGTGTCTCAGTGGAACAGGGGTAAGACTGAGTCTGTTTTTAATGAGTCATTTTAAACACTACTTAAGTTTCAGTATTGCAGCTCTTTTACTGTAAAGTGTTTATCATAAAAGTTCAGCGAGATGGGTGAAAAATGGGATAAAATCATGTGTTCCTTTATAACGGTCTATAAAATTCAAACACTTCTCTAGAGTCCAGAGTCCAGTAAAGATGTTGCTTGCACCTCAGTTACAACTTTCATTTCTTTGAAACGAAAATGCATTCGTCATGTCATAGCAATGCGGATAGTGACAACAGTTGGTTAGCTGAGTTATTTAAACATTGGTGATCTGCCAAGTCTCACAACTTTGTTTCTGTTTGTGTTGCTCTAACTCATAAGAGTAGATCATGTTTTTGTTCAAACTGATAAAATATGTGTCTCTATTGAATGCGTGTTGCTTTAGTTCAAAGTGTCTGCCAAATGATAATGACATTTCCAGGACAGTTTGGTGGTGGTAATGTAAAAAAATAAAAAGTTTCAAGAAGAGATGACTCCTTATCCAGTCAAACTCAAAGCGACAAGAATATTATGTTACTGATAACGTCAAAAAACAAACAAACAAACAAACAAATAAACAAAAAATACACTTAATATAAGTACCTCCTGCCATAAAATGTTTTTTTTTTTTCTCTCTCTCTTTCTCTTTCCTCATTGTGTCATTAGGGAAGGATCAGACTCTGAGGTTTCCAGCTCTGAGTCTGTAAAGAGTGATCAGTTGAAAGTTGATGTACCACTTTTCAATGAAGAAACAGCTATCAAAAGGTATTTCACGTGTTTCTTTATTGTCAGACACCCATAGACTGCGTTAGGAAGTATTTATTTTTGACTTTATCATAAAACTTTAGAGTTTTGTTTTTCAAAAAAAAAAAAAAAATAATAATAATAAATAAATAAATAAATAAATCATTTTTGCATTGTGATAGCTGTTGATGGGAGAGGAATTATTATGCATATTTATAGTTTGTTAAATTGTACTTACTGTAATTACCATCTGAATTAATCCTCTTCAAATGAGACTACTTTGTATTATTAGTGAAAAATCGGACCTACATGTGTCCTTCAGTGATGAAACACCATCACATGCTAAAAGGTATTTTATGTGCTTTACATGCATTATTTACATTCCTTCACCGTGTCTGTGATTGAACTTGACTGATTAAACAGAAAACCAAACACAAACACATTCATCTGTCCATAGCCAGGAGAATAGCAAATGCTCTTCAAATGAATCTCCTTTAATAGTGTTTTCTCTGCTCTTGTCAGTGAAAGATCTGGTTCACTTGTGTCCAGTTCTGTGTCTATGAAAAGTGACCATTCAAAAGGTGATGGACCAAACTTCAGTGAGAAAACTCCATCATCATCTAAAAGGTATTTTATGTTTTTCTTAATGTTGATCATGCATTAACTGTATGATGTATTTAAAAAAAAAAATAGTTTGTAGTCAACAATGAGTCACAGTTGGTTTGTCAAATCATTTTCCAAATGTTTGGTTCACTACAATTTAACTTTAAACACCAAGAAAATGTTTTGTTCTTAATTGCAAAATATCTGTAATAAGACTGTAGTAATTTTCTTTAATTTTTGCTCTTGTGTTGTTAGTAAAAGATCAGGCTCACGTGTATCATTTAGCGAGGAAACACCATCACGAATCAGAAGAAATTCCACATGCTTTGTTACATTCAGTGTTTCATGTCTTTTTTTAAATGTATATTAATATACTGTCTGTTATGTAGTGTATGGTGAAGCCAGAGTCAGGTGCAATTTTTTATTATAGAGAAAAGTTAAATTGAAACATTTAATTTTTTTTTTTGTTGTTTTTTTTTATGTGATAGAACTTAAATGAATAATACCCTGTACAGCCATACTGCATTTTTCTAATAAAGATCCTCTTTAAATGAGACTGTAAGAATCTCCTTAAACTATAGTGTTGAATTTTCTCTTTGAAACATTTTTTTTTTCTTTGTGTCATTAGTGTAAGATCAGGCTCACATGTATCCAGCTCTGTGTCTGTGAAGAGTGACCATTCAAAAGGAGACGGACCGAACATCCGTAAGGAAACACCATGTAACAAAAGGTATTTCATGTGTGTTTTTCAAAGCGTTTTACAGTGATCCAGTGTTTAAATATTTAATAATATCAAAGTGAGTGATACAACAATGAAGGTACAGTATGTTTTTTGTGTGATTTGCTTTGTTGTTTGGATGGTATAATGTCCTGGTGTTTTTTCTTTTTATTCTTTGTATCATTAGTGTAAGATCAGGTTCACATGTGTCCAGCAATGTGTCTGTGGAGAGTGACCATTCAAAAGGTGGTGGACCGAACTTTAGTGAGAAAAAAACATCACCTTCAATAAGGTATTTCTTGTGTTTTACATTACAGTGATGTTAACTAATTCAGTGTGATGTATGTGATTGACCTTGACTAAATACAAGAATAAATCAGAGAACACAGTGTCTGCTTTACTCTTTATTGAATTCAATCAGAAGCTTTATTACAATAATACAGTTACACAGGCAAGCACAAGGAGGCATAAATTAGATCTTGCAACCACTTATCCATTTTATCTAATTACCATTTGCAACATTAGACTGAAGAATCTCCTGTAATAGTGTTTTATTTCCTCTCTGTTCTTTGTGTCTTAAGTGTAAGATCAGGTTCTCATGTGCCCAGCTCTGTGTCTGTGAAGAGTGACCATTCAAAAGGTCACGGACCAAACTTCAGTGAGAAAAGACCATGTAACAAAAAGTATTTCATCGTTTGCATTATAGTGATTTTATTTTTTCCTCACTGTGGTGTATGTTATAGAACTTGATTAAATACAAAAATGAATCACAGAACATAATGTATTGCTAACTGTTTCATCTTTAATAAAAAATTTGTTTAGTTACACAGGTAGCCACTAGGGCTCATACATTCACCATGGAAGTACAGAACAGTTCGTTTGCAACACAAGACCTCTTTACCTGTTATTTTACTTTATTTTTTTCTCATTAGTGAAAGATCTGAATCTCATGTGTCCAGCTCTGTGTTTATGAAGAGTGACAATTCAAAGGGAGATAGACCAAACTTCAATGAGAAAACACCATCACCTCCCAAAAGGTATTTCATGTGTTCTGTTTTTTTTAATCATAAAACTGTATTTCCCATCAACCACATTTCTGTGCTAATAAAGTACTGTAGGTAGCAGTAAGCAGCTGGTTTGGCAGTGGTTTGACAATATGATATTGACAGCTGTGAACCTGTTATTTTTTTCTGTGATTTTCTTCTTTTTTGTGTGTGGTTTAGTAACAAAGGACAGAAGACCACAGTAAATATTGGTGCAGAAATTACACGGTGGGAAGCTCTGAAAGCACAGAAGCGACTGAAGAGTGATGTGGAACTGGCAACTTTTCTTCTCAACAGGTGAAAACACAATATACCACAGTTTATTTTTTCAAATTTATTACAATAAATTACTAAATAAATGGATCTATTTTGCCAAAATTTGTAAAAATAATAAGTCAAAAAAGTAACATCGTTTTGAAATGTAATGTGCTTTTTGAAGCAAATTGATTAGGTGCAGTGATCCATTTAACAATGAAAATATGAAAAACAATACCATTTTTTTAAGTTAAATTCACCACCATTAAAAAAGATCATACATTAGAGTCATCAGGTTCATAAGGGATTCATATGCAACTGTATTAAAGTCTGTTATTACAACTAAGAGGATAGTGCCTCAACATAACTCTGCCCCTCTTAGTAACTGAGCCAATATTTTGCTACCAGGGTTCAGTTTGAGAAATCAGACTCAAACTACAAGATTTACCACAACCGCAAGAATTTCAGTGAAAATCTCCTCTGGATCTTCAAGGCAAGTAGAAGTTAATAAATGCTACAATTAATTAATTAATTAATTAATATACTAATAGGTTATTGTACAAATTCCATTTATTTTTTATTTAAATACTTTTTAAAACTTCACTCAATATATATACATTTTTCTCCTATTGTTAACTGATGTTCTAACAATCCCTTATTTTTTAAATCTCAACTCAAAATAGTAGACATGTTTCAGGTGTGTGACAAATTAATGGCAATGAGTACAAAAGCATATTAACCAAGATACCAAAAATCATGTTTATAATTGGATTTGATTCATACAAGATTTTTTGGTATCTCTGTTTGTTTGTTTGTATTCACCAGCACTTTACCTTGCTGATGGTCTATTCTGTCAGTGCTGGGAAACTTCATGAGTGCATTGCTTGCCTGTAATTTGTACTACACATACATTGTTTATATTTTAATATGTTTTTAATGTATAGGCAGTACTTATTTTTTCTTGATTTGTTTTCAGGATCTTGAGACCAAAATAACTGTATTTTTGAAGAATGAGCTGGAAAAGTTTAAGACAATATTAAAAAGAGAGAACACACAATACTTTGTGCAGGACTTTATAGAGGAGATGCGTGATATCAAAGAAGCGGCTCTTGATATCACACTCTTCTTTCTGAGAGATATGAAGCAAGTTGAAGTTGCAGATGCTCTACAAGGTAAGAGGTTCATAGGCATAACAATTTGTCATTGTCACTTATAAAATATAAAATAGTGCATATCTTGATGCATACCTTTCTGTTTTTTTTTTTTCTTGTTTGTTTATTAGATGAGCTGGTCCTCTTTCATCAGCGACCACTAAAATCAAACCTGAAGAAGAAATATCAGTCTGTATCTGAAGGAATTGCAAAGCATGGTGACTCCAAGCTTCTGAAGAACATCTACACAGATCTCTATATGACTCTGAGTGTTAGTAAACAAGTCAATATCCAACATGAAGTAAGACAAGTTCAGGCTGCTGATAGGCGACATGAATCACAAGAGATTCCAGTTGAATGCAAAAATTTATTTAAAGCACCTGAACAAGGAAAAAAGATTAGAACTGTGCTGACAAAAGGAGTTGCTGGCATCGGAAAATCAGTCTCTGTGCAAAAGTTTATTTTGGATTGGGCTGACGCTAAAGAAAATGAGGATATTACTTTCATATTTCCTCTTGCATTTCGAGAAATGAACTTAAAGGAGAAAGAAACACAAAGCTTGACAAGACTTATACGTCAGTTTTTCGCAGAGATAAAAGGACTCAACCT
This sequence comes from Cyprinus carpio, assembly GCF_018340385.1. NCBI lineage: Eukaryota > Metazoa > Chordata > Actinopteri > Cypriniformes > Cyprinidae > Cyprinus > Cyprinus carpio. Next base: position 12,791,364 of record NC_056617.1, on the reverse strand, counting down.
TGCAAGAAATGATAAATTTAAATTACTCTTCATCCTTGATGGTTTGGATGAATGTCGTCTTCCTCTGAACTTTGAGGGTAATGAGACTTGTCGTGATGTAACATCACAAGTCTCTCTGGATGTTCTCCTCACAAAGTCATCAAGGGAAATCTGCTTAGCCTTCTGCTCTCATCTGGATCACCACTAGACCAGCAGCTGCCATTAAAATTCCTCCTGAATGTATTGACCGCGTGACAGAAGTACAAGGATTCAATGATGCACAAAAGGAGGAGTACTTCAGAAAAAGATTGAAAGATGAGAATCAAGCCAAAGAAATCATTGATCTTGTTAAACAATCTAAGAGTCTCTTTATCATGTGCTACATCCCAGTCTTCTGCTGGATTACAGCCACTGTTCTCCAGAACATTTTAGAGGAGAAAAGAAATAATGATCTGAAAAACAATCAGGCTGATGACGTCTCCAAAACACTGCAGGAATCAAATGCTGAAGACACTCCCAAGACTCTGACACAAATGTACACACACTTTCTCCACTTTCAGATGCTTCAGAGCAGACGAAAGTATGATGGGCAATACACACCAGATGTTTCCTGGGATAATGATGCCATGCTTTCACTAGGGAGACTGGCATTTCACCAGTTGGAAAGAAACAATCTGCTCTTTTATGACACAGATCTGGAAGCCTGTGGTATTGATGCGTCTAAAGCATCAGTGTATTCAGGCATATGTTCCCAGATCTTTAAGGAGGAAAAAGGGATCATTCTTGGTACCACTTTCTGCTTTGTTCATTTGAGCATTCAAGAGTTTATTGCAGCCCTTTATGCACATCTGTTTCTAGACATCAAGAACAAAAATGTGTTTAATCATCATGAATCTACAGAACAGGAAAACAAAAATGAAACCATGATTGATTTGCTCAAGACTGCAGTGGACAAGGCACTCGCGATTGAAACTGGACACCTGGACCTTTTCCTTCGCTTTCTTCTTGGTCTGTCACTCCAGACCAATCGTCCTCTCTTACGAGGTCTGTTAACACAGCAAGACAGCAATGATGAGAACTACAAGAAAATAGTTCAGTACATCAAGGAGAAATTAGAAGATAAGAAGATGTCTCCAGAGAGATCCATCAATCTGTTCTACTGTCTGAATGAACTGAATGATCAAACTCTGGTGAAACAGATTCAGACTCAACTTAAAGAAGGAAGTCTCTCATCTGCTGATCTTTCACCTGCCCAGTGGTCTGCTGTGGCCTTCGTTTTGTTGACATCAAAGGAAGAGCAGGAGGAGTTTGAGCTTCAGAAGTTCAGTAAATCAGATGAGTGTCTCTTTAGGCTACTGGAAGTTGTGAAAATCTCCAAAAGAGCTCTGTAAGTAATATGTCATGTTTTTGCATCTTGAAAAAAAATCTCTATAGTTCTTAATCATTCATTTAAATTGGGTGATATGATATTTTTAAACGTTACTCAGAATACTTTGTATTGTGTTTTTTTTTTTCTTCTAGGCTAAATGATTGTGACTTAACAGATGAGAGCTGTTCAAATTTGGCTAAAGCTCTCACATCAGATAACAATCTGATAGAGCTGAATATGAGCAATAATAATCTACAGGATTCAGGAGTAAAGCAGCTCTGCACTGGACTGGAGGATTTTACGTGTAAATTGGAGATACTGAAGTAAGTTGTGACAACAGACAAATGCCATTATTGTTCTAGATTAGGGCTGTCATGATATTAGATTTTTTCATATCACGGTTATTGTGGCCATAAGAATTCACGATATCGATATATTGTGATATATATAGAAACCTTGGGGGGAAAAGATATCAGTCAAATTATTTTTTATTTTGTTAGAGTTTTTTTTTTTTTTACCCAATGAACATAAGGATACTGAAAAACGCAGGGCACAAAACTCTGGCTTTCTCCATCTTATTTGAAGCTCCTATGAAAGAAAAAGAGAGAAAACACTACCAAGTTCAACAGTATGATGAATAAATATTAATGGTAACACTTTAAAATAAGATGTCATTTGTTAACATTAATGTATTAACTAACATGAATGAACAATGAACAATAGATTTATTACACAATTTATTAATCTTTGTTCATGTTAATAATAATAGTCTTTCATTGTTTTTGTTAGTTCACAGTGCATTAATGTTTACAAACACAACTTTTGATTTTAATAATGCATAAGTGAATGCTGAAATTAACATGAACTAAGATTAATAAGAACTTTATTGAATGACCTCAGTGAGGCATTAAGTGCATGGCACTGCGACCAACTTAACATTTTACAGAGTTTAATGTCGCAATGTGGTCGCTCAGTTTTTCAAGATCAGTTTTAATCGTGTAACTTTTAATAGATTTGACTAAAGATTAAAGATTAACTAATGCTGAACAGAGGTGTTGTTCATGGTTAGTTCATGTTAACTAATGCATTAACTAATGTTACTCATTGCGTTGTTAACGTCAGTAGGTGCATTAATATATGTGTGAGTTAACGTTAACAAAGATTAACTAATGCTGAACATAGGTGTTGTTCATGGTTAGTTCATGTTAACTAATGCATTAACTAATGGTAACTAATTGCGCTGTTAACGTGAATAGATGAATAATTAGTCACACAGAAATAAAGCGTTATGAACATAGCCTGCTATTCAGTCGAGTCTGTTTCTGTTTAGACTATTTGTAGTCACAGCCTATATCACATTTAGAAAGAATGATAATTTCTATATTTTTATAAAAGCTCCCGAACAAAAAAAACATTGTTATATTTCTATGACACGCTACGCGGAGCTAAACTCTCGGGAGGAGACTTATGACAGATAAAATATGTTACTAAATGAATACACGATTGTGATAGAGAATAAGAAGCTGATGTCTGATTTCTTCAAATGGTCACATTTATCATGTTTACTATGGTGACATTAATGGCGATCGTGCATATTCTTTTGCATCGCTTATGAATATTTCTGCCTCGTATGGTGATTATAATCCACATCGGATCAAGTTTTTTCAAACACTCGCTGCTGATTGAAAGTGAGTTTTGAGCTCAACTTATTTTAAAAAGGTGTTTAATGCTGGTGTTATAGCTATAGCTTTATGAAATGATCCACGGCGCTGACGCTCTCCAGACGCGGAGAAACTACGTCTTTGTTCATAACCACTCCTCTAGCCCCAGCTGGCCCGCTTTGGCCCAAGGTTTTCGTCGGGCCAAAAAACCCTGGCCACTGGCCCCGAGGAAGCACCGACGAGGCACGATCAAGCCCTGGAAGTGACAGTGGAAACGCGACTGGCCCTGGCACGCACTAGCATGCCTGCTTTTGGCCCGACAGTGGAAACGCGGCTATTGTTTTTTTAAATAGTGGGGTCGTAGGATGGTGTTTTCATTGTTTTGTTTGGTCAGTTAAGTTTTAAAGTGCATATTGACAAATGAATTTCCAAACTTAAGCTAAAACTTGGTTTATATTACAGAAACAGAACTTTATTTTCATTTAATGCTAGAAAATATCTGGTATCTGCAACATTTCTACCTTTTGTTGGATTATGGATACAGTTTTTATGTAGCCTGTTGATTTTTGTTCATGGTATTCAGCTCCAATAAATGGATTAGTGCCTTACGGTTTTATTACTGGGTGTAGCTATCAAACGCATCACTGCATTTTATATGAGAAGGCAGAGTTACCATCCTTGCATACCCGAAGAGGTTTTAATTGGTATTGTTTTATTTATAAGTCGATTTGCAGTCTTAATCCACATTATTTGTCTCTCAACTTCTCAAATTCCAACGGACGCTACAAACTAGCTACAAAAAATTATTTGATGCATCTCAAAGTTCCTAGGGTTCGAACAGAGATAGGGAAAAAAGGTTTTACATATAATGCCGCCTCCTCTTGGAATTACCTACAGGATACCCTTAAGCTTACCACGTTACCATCACTAAATGAGTTTAAGCTACTTTTAACAAATTACATGTTTTATCCTTTGGTAAATTGTTGTTGTGATTTATGAGTGTGTTTTTTTTATATTTTTTGTTGTATATTGCATTGTATTGTATACTTTAATATTTGTTGCTGCCTTCTTGGCCAGGTCACTCTTGTAAAAGAGATTTTAATCTCAATGAGTTTTAACCTGGTTAAATAAAAGAACTGAACTGAACTGAACTGAGATTCATAGGATAGGAGTGGGTAGTGATGTTGTGTGGAACTAAAAATGTCCCATTGTTCGATGAGGTCTCGGGTTGGGGAGTTACGGAACGGCCCAGCTTGGAAATCTCATATTGCATAATCTTATTAACTGTTTATCTCCTGAACTGCAACATTCTTTATCACACTATTCAGCAGAAATCCCGCCGTGCAGTCAATTTCACTGGTTAATGATAGGGTCTGTTGTGGGGTGGGTTTAGGGGTTCGCATTTTTTGTGAAATAGTGTAAATCAACACTGTGATTAACACAACCAATAAAATCTATAGAATCAGTTGTGGGGTAAAGTGGATTGGGAGAAAAAATTGTGCATGCATGTTATTTGCCTGTCTGTCAATGGGAGGAAGCCACGCCCTCTTTTGGAGCTCCCACCCCGTTTTGGAGTTCCTCTGCAGGCTTCTGCAGCAGGGCTTCAGACTGCTTCAGTGCAGGATGTAATCAATGAATATCACACATTAACTGCATGTCCACTGTTGGGCCAAAAGCGGGCGAGCTAGTGCTTACCAGAGCCAGTCGCATTTCCACTGTTATTTTCCGGGGCTTGATCGGGCTGATTCGGTGGAGGTAGTGCTTACCAGAGCCAGTCGCATTTCCACTGTTATTTTCCGGGGCTTGATCGTGCTTGATCCGGACCTGTAGCACACCGAGGCCAAAATAGTGCTGCGTTTCCACCATCTAGTTTTCCCCTCCCCTTTTCACCGTACCATACGTCTAGTTTTCCCCGAGAGTCACAATTCCTTAGACTGGTAATACCAAACTCTCTGCTTCTTCGCTTTGCAGACAGAGTCTGGAAGGGTTGGTTGAGTTCACGCAGCATTGTGATTTCAACCACCATTTATTCGGATCATTTTCAAAAATATTACTGTTATTGTGTCATGAAATGTAATTTTAAAAGTATTTCAGGCGAGAATGTAGTTGTTTAAAAATCTATAATAATATAAGTTGAGCTCAATAAAACTCACTTTCAGACAGCAGCGAGTGTTTGAAACTTCTGTTTGAGATCCGGTAGAGCCAGTCGCATTTCCACTGTTATTTTCCGGGGCTTGATCGTGATTGACTATGAATGCCAGCCATTAACGTTACCAGTAAACATTGTAAATACATCCGCGTGACTATGAATGCCAGCCATTAACGTTACCAGTAAACATTGTAAATACATCCGCGTGAATATATTTAGTAAAAAAAAAATAAAAAATCTGTCAGTCTCATCTTGAGACTTTTGCTCTGCGTACATCATAAAAAAAATCATCATAATGTTTTATTTTTTTTTTGTTCAGGAGCTCCCTCTGCTACTCAGGTCGTATTTTTGATGGAAAAAATATAGAAATGAGCATTCTTTCAAAATGTGATGTACACTTTGACAGTGTGACTACAAATAAACAGAATCAGACTAGACTGAATAAGTAGGCTTTTATGAAATATCGGTTCATATGCTTTATTTCTGTGTGACTAATTTGCAGTCCTGATAAATTAATTCATTATGTATCACTTATTATTGTAAACCATGGAAGCTTTTGGATTTAAATCTATAACAAAACGTGAAAACAAACGGCTGCTTTTATCATGTTCGTTTTGTGATCGCGCTAGTTCCAGTGACTTTCTGATTCTTTTTCTGATAACTTCTCTTTGTCAGTGAAATGACATTTCAGAGAGGCATGAAAAGGTCCGGTTTTAGTGAAGCGCGGTGGAAATGCATCGTGATTTTGAGCTGTGTGCATCAGGTCCGAGACTATGAGCCCCGCCTGGCCGATTTAAACAGCTGGCTCGCACTGGCCCGACAGTGGAAAAGCGGCTATTTATGCCAAGCGATTGCTTATGAACAAATGTTGATGAATTATGACAATGTTTACTATACAATATTTATATGGTAATAGGTTTTAGACAGTTGTAAGTATGCATATTTTATTTTCCTCAGCTGAACTTGAATGAGCAGCCTGCAACTGTACAGTCAACAGTGCAGACATTTCAAAATAAGAGTCACTGTGTATTTCAGACTTTTTTTCCTGGTCCTTATTGATATTTTGGGTACATACATAAACTGTGTTTAATTTAATTTTCATTTAATTAACAGCTATTGTAGCTTTTGTGTGGGTTTCCCTATCACAGGATGGACAGACTAAGAACATTATTTAATATTTAATAATATTATTTAATGAATCCATTTTACTAGTATAAGGTTTTATAGGTAAAACTAAAACCACAAAAATATTCTTTATTAATTGCATTGAAATTATATTTAAATTATAAAACAAATATATTTTATTTTATATATTTTTATTTCATATAGTTTATACGTTTTAGCTGACCCTGATATGCTAAAATAAGCATAACAGAAATAAAAAAGTAATGCATTACAGTTTAACTAAACCCTTTAGATTTTAGTTGACTTAAACTAGACTAAAACTAAAACATTTCAGATGACTAAAATATGATTTATGATTTTTCATTTAAAAAGATTATGACTAAAACTAAATCAAAATTTGCTGTCAAAATTAACACTGCGCTGCGGTCACACAACTGTGTTCAAACACCTTATTAAAGTGATTTTTGCATAATAGGTCCCCTTTAATATACATCTTTTGTTTGACCGATAAGGATGTTTAATGATAAATTATAATGTAATCATGGTGGTGTTGATCACCCCCATGAAAAAGTACCTGCTCTTTGCCTTTTTTCCTTTTTTTTTTTTTTTTTTTTTTTTTGTGTGGAAAAACATGTTTTGTGGCCAGGGCTCAAAAAAAAACATTTTGTGGCTTATATTAAAAGAAACAGAATTACAGCCAGAAAGTGTTACCGAAAGTAATTAGATATGTGTTAGACAGTAATAATGTGTGTTGGGGGCATTAAAGATAAGTGAATTGGTTTTTTAGTGGCAGCAGAATATATTTACTGTAGCATCAGCATTTTTGCCTAGCTGCAGTAAAGTACTTATCACTACTCATTAAATATTATAGCTGCACTACAACTACAGCAAATTTGAGAATGTCTATACATTTACAAGCTGTTTATTTTCAGGCTCAGTAAATGTGATCTAACAGAGGAAAGCTGTTCAGCTCTTGCTTCAGTTCTCAGTTCAGACTCCAGTAGTTTGAAGGAACTTGATCTGAGCAATAATAATCTGAAGGATTCAGGAGTGAATCTGCTCTCTGATGGACTGAAAGAGAACTGTGAACTGGAGAAACTCAGGTGAGCTGATGTTCGTTTCTTCATATTTACTCTTTCACTGCCAGCACTTTTAAAAAAAAATGCCAGTCACCTCCAACATTTTTGAAAATTTAATTTTCACAACATTTTCATGGCCATTATAATATTTTGGTGTGAATATTACACAACAGATGTTCTGCTTTTTAATAAAAGATAAAAAAATAATGATAATCATGTGCATTCTGCATGATGCATTCTGTTTTTATCAACACTTCAAATCAAAAAGCAAACTGTGTTTTGTTTTTTTTGTTTTTTTAAATAATTAAGAGTATGATTTTGCTACAACAAATTTTGAACAATGTTTAATGATCACGTTATTTTACATTTGCGTCTGGTTACATATTCTGTTGCTCATATTTGCTTCTTCATGTTTCGATACAGATGTTCAATATTCTTTGAGCAGATGTTTAATAGTGCCCCCTACTGTATAACAGTGAATACATAGAAAGCCAACAAATTCTGTCAGTAGCAGGGAAGAGATGTTAAGAAACTAAGAGGAATAAGCATTTATTGTTCAGTTTCATTTCCAGAATAATAGATTATTAGCATAATGGACTATTTTTCATTTCCTGATTCTAGACTTTCAGACTGCAGTATCACTGAAGAAGGTTATAAAGCTCTGGCTTCAGCTCTGAGATCAAACCCTTCACACCTGATAGAGCTGGATCTCACAGGAAATGATCCTGGACCATCAGGAGTGAAGCAGCTCAGTGATTTCCTACAGGATCCAAATGTCAGCTGAAGACACTGAAGTGAGATGTGAATGAAATAATACAATATATGAAATGCAAATTAATAAATTACAGAATTATGAATATAGAACACAGTTTGCTTGTTTGCTTTTACACCAATTTTTTTTCAGTCAAATTGAATTTGCTTCATTCTTCCTCTTCTGCAGGTTTTTGGTTTTCTGCTGCAGATAAAGCCCTGTCAGTATGTGACGGGAATTGTGGTGAAAACCCGTTACTCCTGATAGAACTGAATCTGAGTAAACATAAAACTAGACTTAAAGCAGCTCGCTCCTCTACTGCAGATAAACACTGTAACTGAACATACTGGTGTAAAGTTTTACCACTATGATGTCACCATTTTAGTTAGTATTTAACCTGCTGCTGATGTTTTTTTATTTTATTTGATATTTAATTCCATATGGTTGCTTTTATGGATATTACCATCATCCATATCATGTATAATACATGTATATGTTAAAGTAGGTCTAAAACTGAAAATTAGTTTTTCTCTTTATGCAGTCTGAATACTAGCTAATATCCACGTATGAAGACTGTCGTGTTTCTGGCTGAAGCTTTAAATTCAAACCCTTCAAATTTGAAAGAGTGGAATTTGACTGGAACTAACGCAGAGACTCAGAATGAATATCGGTCCTTAACAAATACACAATGCAGATTGGAGAAACTCAAGTGTGCATTTTTATTTTCTGAATATTATAACAAATACTTGTTAATGTTCCTTGACTAACCAGAATAATTGAAAATGAAAACAGTGGCTTAAATTTCAGTTTTACTATTTGGACAATTTAACTTTTCACGTGTCACATTTATTTTAAATATTGTTATAATTTAGTGTATGTGTATATTTTTTAATTTTAATGTTTTTTTTTTTGTTTTTTTTTGTGTTTTTTTATAATGCATGTTAAATCCAATTACTACCTTTTTATCCAAACAAACAATAAACAGCTTATTTTTGTTTAACAGACTCTCAGACTGCAGTATCACTGAAGAAGGTTATAAATGTTTGGCTTCTTGCCTTGCTGAGAAACCTCATGTTCAAACCCTTCACACCTGATAGAGCTGGATCTCACAGAAAATGATCCTGGACAATCAGGAGTGAAGGAGCTCATTGATGTACCACAAAAAAGACTGTAAACTAATACTCAAGTGAGTGTCTTAAAATTATAAAGTTCAGTAATTTGGATGGACACTATATTCACTTCTTAATGCTTGCATAAGGCATCCTGCCCCCATCAGCACCCCCCACAATCATAAACATTGGTTAAAGTACACAATTGTTAAAGGGCCAGAAAGGCAGCAAATACCCCTGATGTTGTCACTGTGGGGAAGGCAGTGGTGAAAGTATTATTAGCTGGGCTCTATAAAGAGGAACAGGGCTACAGAAGGCATACAATTTTAAGATTATGTGATATAAATTGATAATCTGTTTTGTTTAGATTTTTGAAAAGTGCTGCTGCAGAGCAAGCATGTGAGTATCTCACTGAAGTTCTGGGTACAAGTCCATTATTACTGACAGAACTGGATCTGAGTGAAGATAAATTAAGAGACCTGGATGGAGAGAAACTCTCTGCTCTTTTGATGGACTCTCACAGCAAACTGGAGAAAATGAAGTGAGTCAACATGATTCTATATATTGTAACTTCCGTTTATTTATTATAAAATACTGTCTGTCATGTGTGATCCGATATAAAGAGCTGTTGGTCTGATGTGTTGAATATGTGCAGAATAATAAATAATGCTTTTTTGTGTTTAGGCTGAATAATTGTGAGCTGACAGAGAAAAACTGTTCAGTTCTAGCTACTGTTCTCTCCTCCAAAACCATCCTGAAAGAGATTAACCTGAACAACAGCCGTCTGCTGGACTCAGGAGTCAAAGAGATCTGTGAGGGACTGAAGAATCCTGTGTGTGAGCTGAAGATACTCAAGTGAGTGCATTTCACCAGCAGCTACAATCAACACTACAACAATCACATGACATTTACACTTTTGGTGCTGTGCAAAATTCTATGCAAAAGTAAGCATAGATATTTATACATTCATGTGTCTTCATTATTATTATTTTTTTTTAATTATTATTTTACATTTTTGAAGCTCTGTAAGTGTGAGCTAACAGAGGAAAACTGTTCAGCTCTTGCTTCAGTTCTCAGTTCAGACTCCAGCAGTTTGAAGGATCTTGATCTGAGCAATAATAATCTACAAGATTCAAGAGTGAAGCTGCTCTCTGATGGACTGAAAGAAAACTGTAAACTAGAGAAACTCAAGTAAGTTGATTTCTAACCCATTAAAGGTGTCTGGTTATTTTGTTTGCTCTCATATTCAGTCATTTTTGTTTACATTAATTTGTACAAGGAACAAAATTCACTATCTTTTCTTTTTAGCAGTTAATATTAGTCAAGACATTTCTAGAATATCTGTTGATCAGCTGAATGTAACATTTTAATTCCCTTTCTAGACTTTCAGACTGTAGTATCACTGAAGAAGGTTATAAAGCTCTGGCTTCAGCTCTGAGATCAAACCCTTCACCTGATAGAGCTGGATCTCACAGGAAATGAACCTGGACAATCAGGAGTGAAGGAGCTCAATGATTTACTACAGGATCCAAACTGTCAACTGAAGACACTGAGGTGAGATGTGATGAAATACTTAAAATTCATGCAATTCATTTAATTATAGAAATATTGTTTCAGAAATAAAATATGTTGCTGCATAAAAGTTAAAGTGATGTTATAAGAAACTACTGGGGATGTAAGCAAAATGTTTAGATTGTCATTGTACCTTTAAAAGGTGAGGGGGCAGAACTGAATCCTGCTTCCATCTTGCCCATTCTGCAGGTTTTTTGAATTCCCCTGAAGCAGAAGCAGCCTGTCAGTATGTGAAAAAGAGTTTTTGAGTAAAAAACGCGTTACTTGTGCGAAGAACAGAATCTGAGTGAACATAAATTAGACAACACATTATAAAGTGAAGTAAAGCTCCTTTGCTCTACTCTGGAGGATAAACACTGTAAACTGAACATAATTCAGTGAGTATATATGTATTTTTCATTTTTGCGCAGTAATGTGTCTTTATAAAATATCTTTCAAATGTAATATTTGTTTTGCGTTGCATTTTCATTAACTGGTAAAGATTAACACTTGTAATATATGTATTCATTTAACAGACACTTTTATCCAGAGCAGCTTACAAACTAGCCTCATACATGAAACTTCTGTAAATATAAGAGTAAATTTAGACCAATAATACAGGTGTTCAGAATAATTCATCTACAATAAAAAGGAAAGTGGTTTATGCAGCTGATTTCAATTTTGTTAATGAATTAAATTTCTGACATTTAACTTACTGGTTAACTAATACGTTTTTTTATTATTTGGATTTTTTTATTATGTTTAATTTTGAGTGAAGTTTTATGTGGTTTGAGCTTTTCTTGATTTTGACTAAGCAGTCACTCAGCTTGCTCCAGCATCAGCTGTTTTGGCATCTGTCCTGTGAGTGCGCATTTAGTTTCAGTTTTGGTTTCACTCGCTCCGTGTCCAATAAAACAATCCACGTACTCCGTTTTCTGATAAAAATATCTTCCTCTTTAATCTTGATTGTCAGTTCCATAAAAACAAATAAAATTAAAAAAGCAAAAATAGGATCTTAAATCTTCTAATATCTAAGGATGCGGTAAAGAAAGGCTGTGCAACTCCACTGTATTCCAAAGAGCGCACTGCCGCAAAAGCTTCACAGTCGTGATTCTTAAAAAGTCCAGTAAACAATTTTAACATATTACATATTTTTACAGAATATTTACCCAAATGGGAACATAAATAAAGTAAGATTACAAATAAAGCAAATTCAAACAAAAATATTCAACAACTGAATCTAATCAAAATAGGCTCCTACATGTCCACTTCCTCAACACCACCAACGTAATTCAAGTATATTGCAATCCACACTTATCTTCTAATAAATAGTTGTTATTACTGGTGTTTTATAGGTTGTTTTGTTGAAACTATCTTGTGTCTTGAGTCACAATATAAGTGTTAGATACTAAAATAGATAAATGCAAAGTTATCAGTTCACCAGAAAAAAAAAAAAACACAAAATGTTTGGAAGTTTTAAACACCATTTACATGTGGTTTGGAGCAGTGAAATACACTTTCATGAATCCAAAAATTTACTTCAGAATGGGTTTATGACCAATTTATGATTTAAAAACAAAAATATTTCTGCTTGTGTTTCATGAATGAGGCTCAATGCTATCAGCAACAATTAAACATGTAATTACTGTAAAGTAGGTCTTGAGATAAATTGAATATTTTTTTTTTTCTTTTTTGGTTTTCTTTCTCTGCAGGATGAATAAAAACAGTATTACAGAAGAAGGTTGTGCTGCTCTGACTTCAGCATTTGAATTCAAATCTTTCCAAACCCGATAGAGCTGGATCTGAGTGGAAATAAACCAGGGAAAGTCAGGAATGGAGAATACTTTATTTGCTTTTCTTGAAAAATCCACAATGCAAATTGGAGAAACTGAAGTGAGTATTTTCATTTGTGTTTTCTTATTAAAGGGATCTATTATCCTTTATAGCTATTATTGTATTTAAACAATCTCTAAAGCAACGGAATCCATGCCAGAGTTAATCTATCCAACAGAACATCTTCTGCCTTTAAATGTCTCCTCTAGTCCTGCTGTTATTTCTGTTATGTAGAGATACATTAGCATGTTGCACATTTATTTAATGTTCACATGCTGGCTACTTGAGCTCTCCCTCAAACAAAGGTAAGGCCAGGAAGACTATCACTATATCATGAAAACACTGTATGATTCATTGTGTCATTACATGGACATATTTATAGGCAAAGGAATTTAGTGGTTAAAGTTTATTTTTAACACTTTTAACTTTTGTTGTCTTCTCAACATTTTTATAATGACTGCTTATAAAAGAGATATAAAAAGAGGTATAAAATAATTAACACAGTGAAATTTATTGCACAAGTCAGCGCTTGGCGAGGTGGTTCAGGTTGATTAGCTTCATCTTGAGAGTCATTGTCAGACCTGGGCTCGACTGATATGGCATAAACTGGAGCATTATAAAAGTTATTATGGGACCCAAATATACCTTGTAAATGTGCTTGCTTGACTGAAACACTACTACTAGTGAAATGGGTATTTTCAACCGATTTTTTTTTTTTTCTTTTTTTGTTTAACCACTTGCTGTTATCTCTTTAAATATTGTACTTAATATCTGGGAAAATTCATATATTAAAAATAAAGGCTACTTTAGCATCACACATACACTATTATAGTTTTGTATTAACATTTTATATTAGTTTTTTATATTTCTCTTTATATTTACTTTTTTTTTATCATTTTTATTTTTTAACAAATAACAGATTATTTAAGTTTTAGCAAAATAAACAAATAAAAATAAGTTGTTCATACTTTTTTATTTCTATTTTTAAATTAAGGGGAACAGAATGGTTTTAAGAAAAATGCAGATGTTAAATGTATTTATTATTTATTTTTTTCCCATTGGCCAATAGTTTTTCAAATATGAAGATGAAGGCACAAAGGCACAATTTGCAACTTTTTATATGATCTATTTTTCTATTTATATTTTTCATATTAATATATTTTTCTGTTTAGGTTTTGATTTTATTTAAAAACAACAGTTTACTTATTTTTATGTAGCGCAGAACATGCTGTACATAACATAAGCCTTTTTTCCATTTACAGACTTTCACACTGCAGTATCACTGGAGAAAGTTATGAAACCTGACTTCAGCTTTCCTGAAATCAAACCCTTCACTGATGGAGCTGGATCTCACAGGAAAACTATCCTGGTAAATCAGGATTAAAGTGGCTTTTTAATTTAATTAGGAGTGGCCATTGTTCAACACTGTGTATTAACAGTATCTGAACACTTAAAAGACACAGAAATGTAGTCAGCTGTTTGAAAACATATTAGAGGGCCAGATTACGATGCAGTCTAAATAACAGGAAGATTAATTAATGAACTGTACCAAAAAAAAAAATCCACAGCCCAAAATTAAATACATGAGTCTGACAAGTTTTGCTACAAACTTAATAATGTCAAAAACAATTGGCTGTACTTTTGACAGATAATGGTTTTATTTATTTATGCCTTCTCGAAAAGGTGTACCTGCTGCGTGAAATGGGAGATGCAATTGTCACAACTAGCTTAAATATTACACTGGACCCATAGCGGGATACAAGAGTTGCAAAGTTAGGCAGTTATCTATCACTAATTCTCTTCTAATTTCTGGTAGCTTTTTGCCAAGTCTGTACTTTTTCTTGAAGGGAAGCGTATCCAGTATCTTACCAAAGTTGCAGGTACAAATCACTGCTTACTGCTCACAAGAACTGAATCTAAGCTTTCTCATTAAGCTTCAGAGCAGGTGGGAGAGAAGCTCTGCACTTTTGATGACCTCTTGTTGCATAGTAGAAAATAATAAAGTGAGTGAATGGCGAGCTTTGACGTTAAATCTCTTTTGATGTGTGAGTCAAATTCTACTGGGTGTCTCCAAGCTTTTTGTGCAGGTGAAACGAGCTATGGTAACCCAGGTAAAATGGTTGTCACTTTGCTATCAAGCATAACACTAACTACATTGTGGCTACATACTTGGTTCTTGATTTGTCACTGGCAGATTGTTACAAAGGAGGCTCCCGTGCTGCCTCCTTCCCACCACCAGAGGGAACTCTCACCTGAATATTGACTCTACCCATTGAACTCCATTTCCCATCCTGCACTCATCCCAGGGACTAATTACACACACACACCTGCAGCTAATATACACACACACATATAAGCAGCCCATCTCCTTACCACCCATAAGTCTTGATTTGCCCAGCGCCTGTCACTACTGGCGTTTATCTGATTCCGCCTGTTTTATTTTGACCTCTGCATTTAACGTTTAATCGATTAATTCTCTTACTTCTCTCCCCTGGACTCCTCGGGATTTCGACCTGTTCCTTGGTGATTGTTTGTTATCTACCCCCTGATCTTTGTGCCTGTACCTTGTCTCTGTCTCAGCCTTCTTGGCTCTCTCTCCATTGTATCTACTGGTGATTGACCACGTAATATCTGTCTGACTCATCCGAAGATAAAGCTGCAAATGGATCCCGCCTCTGCTGATGCTTACATGACACAGATTAATAGCAATAGTTTAATCTCTGGTGATACTCCCCTCAGCTTCCCTAATACCTTTCCATGAAGATCAAAGTAATATTCTCAATCTTCTAAGAGCATCCCAGTGGGAGACTAGGACTGAAAAGTGCTAAATATTGTTGGTTTAAAACTGCATTTATCAGTTTTGTTATCTCTTTAGCGCCTCTAGGGTAAAAGGATCAAAATAGTTTTTTTAAGTACGATATTGAAACTGATTTTCGTGATGCTGTATCTGCAACAATATCACAAAGAGCAGTACTAGCCTTCTGTCTAAGGTACATATGAAAGCATATGTTGAATATCTGATAATCCCCAGTCTATTCTGAGTACAAATACATGATTTTTGTGTTCAGGGCTGAATAATTGTGAAGGCTGACCCAGAGAAAAGCTGGGTTCAGTTCTAGCTATTATTCTTTCGCTCAAAAACCAACCTGGAAAGAGGCCAGAACCTGAACAGCAACCCAAATACTGCTGGACTCAGGAGATCAAAGAGATCTCGTAAGGGACTGAAAAGAAATCTAAGCTTGAAATACTAAAAGTGAGTGTATTTGCACATTGTGAAAACGCCCAAAACCATCACACTTTAATGCCAGGAATATATAAAATGTAGTAATGTATGAATTTAGCCATAATTTGTGAATTGGACCTACAATTAACATACATTAGATTTTTTCTGTAGACTCTCTAACTTGCAGTATCACTGAAGAAGGTTATAAAGCTGCTTCAGCTCTGAAATCAAACCCTTCACACCTGATAGAGCTGGATCTCTCACAGGAAATGATCCTGGACAATCAGGAAGTCAAGGAGCTCATTAATGTACGAAAGGGTCAATCGGTAAGCGAGCTGAGGGTGAGTATTCTTATAAATAACACGATAGTAGTTTCAAAACTTTAGCAGTAGAAAATTAAACATTTATTTAAAAACATCTATTGAAGCTTTGATATGACTAAAGGGTCTTCTTCTCACAAGCTTGGGAAAAAAAATACTGATTTGTTAGAAGGGATGTTAATGGTTAATCGATAATACCAACCTTAAAAAAAATGTTCAGCAAATGTTCAGCAAAGGTTTCTTTTTTTTTTTTTTTTTTTTTTTTGCTTTTAAGAAAGGCCTACTCCAATTACAATTGTGTTAAAAAATAAACAATACAAATATGATAGTGGTTATCTGGAGCTGATGAAGTTTAATTTCAC
The DNA here is from genome assembly GCF_018340385.1 of Cyprinus carpio. Classification (NCBI taxonomy): domain Eukaryota; kingdom Metazoa; phylum Chordata; class Actinopteri; order Cypriniformes; family Cyprinidae; genus Cyprinus; species Cyprinus carpio. The sequence goes on along the minus strand of NC_056617.1, from coordinate 12,774,853 downwards.
ATCAGATCTTGCATGGAGCTAGATTTCTTATTTGCATGCGACTCTATTTCATTCGCAGCACATACAGAAAAAAAAGTACTATTGCAAGTTATTCTTGCTTTTTGTTCTTCATTATTCTGCAATAATTTAGAGTCTGTATCACTATCCAGTCATGAGGCTTTGTTTACACTTTATTAACCTGGACTTGGCAAAAAAAAAAAAAATAATAATAAAAAAATCATAACCTGGGAAATCATGGACAATTGACAAAAGCACAAGTATAGAGACTAAAGAAGCAGGTGTTCTGTTCATTTTGTTTATTATTATTTATGTTGGGGTACATACATATTTACATATCTGTGTTACTAATAAATGTTTGTTTGATTATGCAGTTTGTCATGTTCATAGAAAATTTTAATAATTCTAAAAATATTCATGTCTCATTGCATGTAATGTTAATGTATTTCATCCTATGTCTCCAGGTTTTTACAAAGTCCTAAAGCAGATGAAGCCTGCCAGTATTTGACTACAGTTCTTCATATAAAAGACCCATTACTCCTAAGAGAGCGCTGAATCTGAGTAGACGTGAAACTAGAACTAAAAAATGTGGAGCAGCTTGCTGCTGCTAATGCAGGAGAAACACTGTAAGCTCAACAAACTTCTCGTAAGTATATTTTCATTGATTTTTGTATATTTACAATCATCTTGTAATACATCAATATTTATGGTAAAGTGAGGTAAAATGCAATAATTCACCGTAATCATCACTGTTTGCATTTAAGTACTTGTGTTGGTAAATGTTATCTCTCTGTTCAACATTTAGGTGTGTGATTGTGGTTAACAGAGAAAGCTGTTCAGCTCTTGCTTACAGTCCTGAAATCAAACTCCAGTCTGAAAAGAGCTTGACATGAGCAACAATATCTGCAGGATTCTAGGAGTGGAGAAACTTATCCAGACTGGCTTAGAAATATAAAACTGCCACACTCGGAAAATCTCACAGGGTGAATTAAAGCATACTGTAGTAAACTACAGAAGAAGGAAATACATGCTTTTGTCAGATGATAAATTATTCAGATTGAGAAAGTAACGAAAATGTGATTTTCTTCTCTAACTCAGAAAAGGAAAGAATAAATGTATTTTTTTATGATATACGTAATGTATATTATGAAAACTGTAAAATGCTCCTAGTTTTGAAGAGTAAATGTCCGTGTAACTCATTTCTTTTCACATAAATATTTACTGTTCATAGGAATGTAGTATGGTGGAAATTACATTAACCATTTGTATTTAGAAAAAATTGCCTTATATGGTATTGCATTCTAAACTCTGTGATTTTATTTTCTTTGTAGGTTAAACTGATTGTACCTTAACAGGACAAAAGATGTTCAGCTCTGGCTATAGTTCTTCGATCAGATAATAATCTGAACGAGCTGAACATGAATAGTAATAATCTGGCAGGATTCAGGAGAGGTGATTCACCTATGCACCAGACTGAAGAATGTAAAGTGTAAATTGGAGATACTGAGGTAAGTTGGGCTGTGAAAATAAAAAACAAACAATTGTGTTATTCTTTTCTTTGTCTGATGATGCCTAAACAGGACATGATCAGTAACATATTTTGTTACCTTATTGTGAAAGGCACACTGATAAATGGTGCATTTACCAGACACTATATTGTCTCAAATTAACTTTGAATACTTCTCATTGTGTGGAAAAGTGACATGTCAGTCTAATTGTTGAACCACACAATTTTCAAAATTGAACATGCAACTTTTATACCAAACAACTTTAGATTTTGATTTTCCATTGTCATCAGTTAAAGGTCTACCTTTAATGAAGACTGCTGAAAGAAGCTCAGATCCACACTAGAAAATGGCAGATACTGGGAAGGAGAGATCATTTAACAGTTTTTCCAGTCAAGCCACTATAGCGCGTCACTCATAAGCATATAATTTAAAGAAGCTTCCCCTGGCAGATATGTGTGCTGTTTAATGTGTTAGATACATGTATTCCGTAGTGCATAATACTTGATGCTTTAATGCCTTTGTTTTTCTTTTATTGCCATTTATAATTTAGTGATTTCAAAGTTAAGTTGTAGTCATAGTGTACAGTGAGAATTCAGATCTGTTTATTTACTTGGACCTGGTAAATCGCCACACAACAGATTGGTATGGTAGTAGTAACATTACGTAAGATTTATATGTAAAGGATTGTGTATTGTAGTGCTTTTCATGAATCTAGATGTCTCTGGCTTTTGACATTGCAGAAACTGTCCCAAACAAAACTCTTCTGTAGTTGTTTATAGGTTTACACCCACTGTGGAGGTATTTTGTCTTCATTTCGTCCCACTGCTTACTGCAGATGAGTGAAATGGTTGTAAAATTTTTGTTTTGTTCAAAAGAGGTTTAAATTGAACTATAATTCAGCTTATTCTAAATTTTAATTTTCTTTTCTGTTGCCATTCTGGTTCTTTGTGGAAGGTGGCTTGTATGTCCTGAATCATCCAGATAAATGATATTTACACAATGTAGAGTAGAAAAAAACCTTGAATCCCTGGTGTGTAGTAAATCCTTGGAAATAAACTAAGCTCTCTTTAAGGTGAATTGATGTCTAATAAATAAAGTTTTCTGGGGCCATGTTTTTCTCCCTATTCAGTCATCAGTTTTTTGGTTTGAACTAACGTCTTTAATAAATTTTGTACAAGAAGCAACATTGTATAACTTATTTGAGGGATTTATATAGTTTATGTAATTTCTGGAATAAATTAAGATGAATTTTACATTTTAATTCCCGTTCTAGACTTTCAGACTGCAGCATCACTGAAGAAGGTTATAAAGCTCTGTCTTCAGCTCTGAGATCAAACCCTTCACACCTGATAGAGCTGGACATCACAGGAAATGATCCTGGACAATCAGGAGTGAAGGAGCTCAGTGATTTACTACAGGATCCAAACTATTCACTGAAGGACACTGAGGTGAGACCTGATGAAATAATACAAAATAAATACAAATATAAAAAATTATACAAATGTTACAAGATCTGCTGAGTTGGGGTCTGTAAACAATAAAGAACAAAGAGGAGAATATCTTGTTGTTGGTCAGTTGGTGCTATGCATATTCAATGCTTACACTTTATAACAAAGTAATTTAAAAAGTAAATAGATGTGCAATTATGAAATTATATAATTTAATATCATTGTAAATAAAACCTTATACAGGGGTCAGGGCTGACCCTTTTTTTTTTCTAAATTAATACAACTTCTCCTGCATCAAAAGAAATTTAAGATAAACGGAAAATTACACTTTTTTCCCATCAGAATCAGCTGGTATTTTTCATTACACCAAATATTTGAAAAGCCTGAACCGATTCCTGCTTCATGTTTCTTTCTCCAGGTTTTGGATCCTGATGCAGATGAAGCCTGTAAAGTATGTGACTGGAATTGTGGGTAAAACCCGTTACTCCTGAGAGAGCTGAATTCTGATGAACGTCAACCAGACTTAAAAAAGCTCGCTGCTTTACTGAAGGATAAACACTGTCAATCAACACACTTAAGTGAGTATATTACAAGATTTAATACTTTTAAAAAATACATTTAAACATATAAAAATGGGTAAGACTGTCAATGTTGTTCATTAAAGAAGGTTTGGAAACTAACAAAAGTAAACTCTTTCTTCTCTCTGCAGGCTGAATAATAATAATATTAGAGAAGGAAGGTTGTGCTGCTCTGATCTCAGCATTAAATTCAAACCCCTCAAACCTGATAGAGCTGGATCTGAGTGGAAATAAACTAGGAAACACTGGAATTAGGAATATCTCTCCTCTGCTAAAAAATATGCAATGCAGACTGGAGAAATTTAAGGATGTAGTTTTTATATATGATATTTCTGCATGTTAAAGGGGTCATGAAATGAGAAACCAAATTTTGCCTTGATCTTTTGGAAAATAAGAGGTCTTTGTACCATTAAAACGTCCTGCAAGTTTCATAGCTTAAGACGTCCTCCCCATTATAAACGAGCCATTTATTTAATCAAGCTCTAAATTCGGCTCGTTCTGGATCCATGGTAAGAAGTGACGTCACGGTGCGAAGTGAGGTTCCAACCATGTGCATATGACCGCCTCCAGCACAAGGACAACTACGCTCATTTCGTATCGTTGTCGCGCCGCGCGCCTTCACAATGTGTTCAGTCGAGGACAGCGAGTGGGTCTGGGTACAGGAAAAATTACAATGCCACGCAGATGTGCTCAAACATATAAGGTTTTATCATTGCAAGAGCCATCGCTCTCGAATGCATCAATGACCGCCGTACTAAACAGTTACGCTCAATCCACAAATTGTTCTGGCTGGGGGTGTTAATAATTGATCCATAGGCACTGTCGTTTAGCCAATCATAACAGTGGGCGTTAACACTGAACTCTTAAAGGGGAAAACAACCCAAAAACGAGACTGTTTGAATCATGAAGATGTGAGAAACAGGGTGGGAAACTGTCATAATTCACCTGTTTAAAAGTTTAAAAACAAAAAAAAACTGTCAGTAATTACTATAATTTCACCTATGGGACCATAATACTATACAAATAAAAAAAACCCATCAAGTCAGAGAGCCCCACTTTAATACATTTGTATTGTGTAAATGGTGAGATTGAAAGGTAACATTCTGCTCTACTGTACAAGTATGCTTAATCGTTCTGAATGGTTTAAATCAAAACATTTTTAATGCAGTACAATTTCTTGTGAAGATCCCAAGAGTCGACTATTATTGTGTGAAATAGTTCTGCAGCAATTCTTCTGTTTATGAGATGATATGGCTCTTAAAGAATAGAAGTTATCTTTATGCTCTCTTTCTCTCAATGTAGATCAGAGGCTGTGATATGACAGATGAAGGTTGTTCAGATCTGGCTCAGCTCTGAAATCAAAAACCCATCACCACCTGAGAGAAACGGGACCTGAGTGGAAATAAAATTAGAATGGTTGGAGTTGAATACCTTGGGTGTTGTACTGAAGCAACGCACTGTTCAAGCTGGAAATGACTGTAAGGTTTTATATTTCAATATATTCAGTAAGAATATATTACAATCTATTCCAGTGTGGTGTTGTTTGAGCCTGTACTGTTCCACTTTGTCTTTTTTTTTTTACTTAGTTAGTCTACTAACTATGGGGAACTAAATGGCTATTGTAAATGTTCAAAAACTTGATACTCTGGGTCTAAGATGTTGCCCTCTCTCTTTCTGTACACAGTCTATGTGGTTGCAAAATTACAGAGGAAGAGTGTCTCATCCTGGACTTCCTGCTCTGAAAGCAAACCCATCACACCTGAGAGAAACTGAACCTCAGTGAGAAAGCAACTAACAGACTCTGGAGTGAAAAACCTCAGTGATCTATGATGAACCCACAAATGCAAACTTGGAAAACTAGCGTAGTAACATTCCATGCTACATAATAGTAATTTTGCACTTCCTCGTTAGTCACAATGGTCCTAATAGCTAATGGCCAGAAACTTTAGACAGCATTGAATGTTTCCACAGCCTGAATTTTCTTCTCTAGTTCATCCGTCCTTATTTTGTCCATGATTTACAGGCCATACAGGAAGATTAAAAATAACTGGAACATGAATATGCCTAGATTAATTTAAGGGTGATGTTCTTTGTCCCTTATATTGATTTTAGTCTTTATGTGCTATTGTAGTCTGGGCTATCCTGGCCATAATTTCTGGTTTGGATCTCTAATCAGGTATCAGAGTACCAAGGTTTTGAATTGAGACACTGATTCCAGGCACTGGTTCCGGATGGGGTTATTACCATTTTGGGGGGGGGGGAACAATCAAATCCTGCTCCATGAAATATACCAGCGGTTTAATGATGTATGACATTGATGTACTTAAAGATCTGAGTCTTTTTTTATTTTCTTTTTGTCTTCAGTCTGTGTGGATGCAGTATTACAGTTTGAAACAGTGTCTCATCCTGACTTCAGCCTCTGGAATCAAACCCATCACACCTGAGAGAAACTGGACCTCAGGGGAAATAATAAAATAGAAAACACAGGATGGAATCTCTTATGTGACGTACTGAAGGATTCACACTGTAACTGGAGAGACTGAGGTGAGGAGCTCTATATCATTAGAGTCAAAATGAATAACGATCAGTTAAAACAAGATATTTTATACTCAGTATATTTGTGAAGAGCCTGAAGTTAGCAGTGTATTTATAGAAAGTTGTTTGTATTGATATTTGTTTTTAAGACCTTCTCTTTCTCGTCTGTCTGATGTCCTTCCAGTCTAAATGAGCGCAGCATACAGATGTTGCTTGTTGGCTCAGTGTTTGGATAGAAGACATCATTACATTTTCTAAAAGAGCTTGATCTGAGTAACAATAAAATAGGAAACTCAAAGAAGCTAATTTCTGAGGTGCTAAAAGAATTCAGACTGTGAACTGAGGTGAGTAAACAACCACTTTGTGGGATTAAAGAGATCTTTATTAAAATCGAGATTGTTGTGGTAAACAACAATTTAAAATGAATTAGCCTGTTTCACCCAAACTAGTAAAGCACAAACCTTGCCCCACAGCTAATTTCATTCATCACACAGTCACCTGTCAAAAACACTTTTGACTTCAGAAAAAATTCATAGATGGATCCAGTCACGAAAAACAGTAATGCCTATCAGGATGTGCTATCAAGGCAATCATAAGGCAAATGTTTGGGTTGTGTTAGGTTTTGGGGTTAGTATTTGGTTAATCTTCGTGTTGATAATGTGGGGCAGCTGTGGCCTAATGGTTAGAAGATTTGGACTTGTAACCAGAAGGTCGCAGGTTCGAGTCTCGTGCTGGCAGGAGTTGTAGGTGGGAGGGAGTGAATGAACAGCGCTCTCTTCCACCTCAATACCCATGGCTGAAGTGCCCTTGAGCAAGGCACTGAACCCCCCAGTTGCTCCCGGGCGCGGGATATAGCTGTCCACTGCTCCGGGTGTGTGTTCACACGCAGCTGTGTTCACTTCTAAGCTGCTGTGTGTGTGCACTTGGAGGGTTTGGGTTAGATGCAGAGCACCAATTTCGAGTATGGGTCACCATACTTGACCAAATGTCACGACTTTCACTTTCATAAAAGCACTGAACTGACATAAAATCAGAAGTCAAATCATTAGAACAGGCTGGGTTTGTGCTAACTGGTATGGGGGGGGAAATCACGTTGATTAATAAAATGTTGAACACAAAAGAAGGTAGCGATAGAAACCATGCAACTATCAACAATAGCGTTTATTAAATGCTTTAACAGAAGAAAATCTTTGTTCTGAAGATAGGCTGATAAATTGTGGGCCGACTGTAAAGAAAAATGCTGCACTCCTGGTAAAATCAGTGCAGATACTAGGCTCAGCTCACAGTCGTCACACCATCACATGATCAATGTCTCTGTCCTTTTCAGTTCTGTTTACACATCATTTATTTACTTTCAGTTTACTGTAAATTAGAAATCCCCAACACACAAATGGACCATTTTGTCTAATAAAGTGCATGCACATGAGATCTCATGCGCTAATAAAAACTTTTCATGTTCAGGCTTACAGTAGTTTTGAGTGCAAAAATAGTTATGTTTTTATTAAAAAATAACATGTTTTTGCTCCTTGACATTTATCCTATGTAAAACTGTGGGATATAAGATCTGTTTTATTCCTAATTGGTAGGAATAAATGTAAACCATACACTCATCTCGTCATTTTTTCCTTACAAAGACTGGATTTATAGATCTTTTGTAGTCACACTAACACAAGACAGAAAATATATGAATGTTATTTGAATCGTCACTAGTCTGATTATGTAGCAATGATAATGTTAGTGTAATCTGTTACCCTTTTTGTAGAAAAGTAATGGCAGAACATGTCGTAACGAATTTGCAACTTGTTACAGCCAAACACAGATTTTTTTCTCTTATCCGATTCCTTCTTACAGACTAAACAGTGAAAGCTGGCTAAAACGATTTGGTGGATGGCTTGGGTTTTAAGCTCAAGAAGCTGTACAAACAGAACCTGTCAACTTCAGGTAAGAGATCATCAGAAGAGCCTCACTATAGTACTGTGTCTATGGGGATACAAGTAATATGTGTGATGTGAGTTTGTACAGCATAATCTACAATGTTACATGATGTATTCATTATCTCTGGAGTTTTATGTCTTTGAGAACAGCACTGTGTAAGTTTTGATAGGAAATTTAAGCAACTTTAAAGGATTAGTTTCACTTCTAGAATAAAAAATCCTGATTTTTAACCACAAATGCTATTGTCTTGCACTAGCTCTACTTCACGCATTACGTAATTACGTTGGAAAAGTTACTCGAGAGCAACCCATTGTTTATAATGTTAATGTGCAAAGAAAGTCAAACGCCCTTCAAAAAAAAAAGTAAAAACAGGAAAAAATGAGTTTTTTTGCCCTACCCTACCTTTCTGAACTGAAGTACACAACAGAACGATTCCAAAGAACAACCAAGTGTGACTGCATATGCATCGCAGATCTAGTGCAAGATGAGCATTAAAAAGTATACAAAATTTTTTTTACATGTTTTTTTTTGAAAATTAGTGATCATTCCGCTAGCCTAAGACCCTTATTCCTTGGCTGTGATCATGTCGAGCCCTTTGAAAGCTGCATTGAAACTGCAAATTGGACTTTAGCCCACTGGTCACCATTGAAGTCCACTAATGGAGAAGAAAATCCTGGAATATTTTCCCTCAAAAAACCGTTAATTTCTTTTCGACTGAAAAAAACGAAATACATGAACATCTTGGGTGACATGGGACTGAGTAAATGAACAGGATACTTTTATTCTGGAAGTGAACTTATCTTTTTAAATGGCCTGCTTTTAACTAATGTAGAGGTTATTTTACAAGCTTTTATTTGTTACATTTTCAAATTATTAGGTTTAGACCTTCAAATGAGACAAAATTTGTTTTAATGAAACTAAGCCTATGTGATTGAATTACAGCTGTTGGTTTAGTGTTATATCAATGGTCATTTTGTTTTATTTACAGGTTGATCAGAGACCAGATGTGTACAGTACAACAGGAGAATGGCTCTTTAGTATAAATTCTTCATCAATCATGTAGTGGACAGTAGGATGATAACACTTAAAATACACCTTCCACTCAACAACGAGGAAAGTTGAGTTTCAAAATGTGTCTCTGTTCAAACTTTGTCAAGACTCTCCTTCTTGTTTCTTCCCCCTCTACATCACTTTTGCAAACAGTGCTAAGTGCTATGTGTTGGACAGTGCAGTAAATACATAATGTTCATTTATTCAACAATCCTCCTTTATTGTATTTATAGTGTAAAGGGAAATTCCTTAGCTGGTGTGCCAAGGTAATTCATAAACTGGATACTAATGCTTTAAAATTGAATATGAATTGATATGGAATGTATTTTCTATGTAAATAAATACTTTATACTAAGTTTTATGCACATATGCAGCATTGACCTTAAACATTTTGTACAAGACCTACATCTTTGCGATTGAGCATTTAGTGGATTTTTCTAGGACTAAAGTCTAAGAATTTTAACTGTCACCAATGTTGTATATATTATTTAGCGTGTTACCGGGAATACCCAATAATTCCTTGCACTTCAATAATTTAAGTGTGGTGTTTGGTCAAAGCGATGAAGCATGAGATCCTTTCTGTTCATAAGTGGTATTTGTAATTAACAGGTCTTTGAGCTTTAAGTAATATTGTGATTGTTTTGTTGTGATGTTGTGGTTTTTGCTTCCACTTTGTTCAAGTTTCTAATTGTTTTTGTGCATGTTCATGATGCTTAACTGTAATCTCTCTATGTATAATTAAACATGTTCCTGATGGCGATTACAAGGGAAATATTCTGCCTCAAAATGATTCTCCTCAGGACTGAGTGTTGCTAGTCGTAAACTGAGCTCAACAGTGTTAAGTTGTCTTATACTAAATTATATAGTGATGGCAAAATGAAAACTTCAAGTTACAAATATGTATGTCATTTTGTTCATATACATATTTTAGAATGATGATTTTGATGGACTGTATTTAATGATACAAATAAGGCAGAAGAGCTGAAAAATATTAGAGAATACAATTAAATTTTATAGTAAATTTGAGATCCTCTCATGTTATTTATAATTTTATTAACTGGTCAAATGTTAGGTAGTAATTCATATAAATAGATTAATCTGTCTGTATAATCTGTCGATTTTACATAATTCTCAATTATGACTGTAAATTTAATATTAACAGGTGCACTATATGAAATGGTCAAGTAATTATCTACTCAGAATAGACTGTGATATTGAATATGTCGAGTGGCTTCTCGTTCTGCCTGCTGTTACTTCAGAAAGTCCAAACGTCTCTAGTTGTGATGTCTGTGATGAATGTTTTTTCCTCATGTATTTGGAGCTGGGTGAGAATGTCTGTAGGAGCCAAACATCCACAGTATCAGATCATTCTCTCGTACTTAACACGCAGTGTGAGCGAGACAGAATCTCCCTCAGTCACGGATTACGGACTTCATAAAAAAAAAAAAAAAAAAAAAAGGAAAACAGTTTTAATCTGTCTGTCTCTGTCAGTAAAACCGAGTCAGTTGAGGTTAGTGATTTTTTTTGAACAGACCGTTTATCAGTGTGTTGAAGTGCTGTGAAGGTTATGGGGATCTTTTGGTTGTTGTTGTCTTGATTTTTGTTCAGACTCTGTTAGACTTTGGTCTCCTGCCCTGTATTTTCTGTAAACGCAGACTCTTACTGCAGGTAAAGACAGTAAGGAAATCAAATGAACGAGAGAAGTTGTTACATCTAATTGTTTTTTATTTTTATTTTATTTTTACACACTTAAAGACTAAAACTTTTTACATTAAATGTTAAAATGGCGTATGCGTATTGTAGAAAAGATAATGTGCCATCTTAAATAAAAGATAAAACAGAAGATGCATTGCTATAGACATTATATTTACTTTTATCTACATAGTATAATGGTGAATAAAAAGTTTTATTTACCATTATTTTTTTGTTTTATTTTACTTAGCCTATTTATTAACTAAATAATTAAGTTGCTGTTTTGTCAGAAAGTCATTTTCAAATGCGTTAAGGATCAAATCCCAATTTTTTTCTGATTTACAAAAATTCTATGAAAAATAGGCAAGGCATTCTATTTTAGTTTATATGGTACATTTCACACACAAATTCGTTTTTCGTCGTAAAAGTGTCATAAAATAAAATGGTAGTAAAAAAAATTACCAAAAAGAAGTCCATAACATGTACAAATATATTCAAAAGTATTAAAGAGATACAGTACACCAGGATGCAGAAACAAACGGTTTGTGGAAATGAACTGAAAGTGTTCAAAACAAACAAGCTAATCAACTCCTCACTGAGCATAAGAAAAAAACAGTTTGCGTACTGTAATCAACTGATCTATTGTTTCTAGACGGCATGTTTCCATGTCCCACACAGTCAACTTATTACTCCCATTTTTTCGCCACTAATGACCCTGACCGCCCAGTCAACCTTTTATACTAGAGCTAGGCTTTTCACAACAGCGATCAGAAATTATAAGTGCTTCACAGAAGTCTGGATTACTCTCTCTTTTTTAAACAAGATTGTTACATGGCAATGTAAAGTTTTAACTAGAAACTAGTTATTTGGGTTTTTAAAATAAATTTGAATTACAATATTTCAGATATGTGTAGAATGTTTTATTCCTGTCTCACGAAGAAAAAAACAGGGTACTGCAAATACATTACCAAGTGTCAAGTCGTTGGACATTGAACAATCATCACGTAAACACGGCACAAATGTGTAAGGAACAACTTGCAGATACAAACGGGGTAAATAATGTTTTTGTGTGTGTTTGTCTTATAATAAAGTTAACACTGGCTGGCCGCATATCACATTATTACATTATCAGCACTGTTGAAAACATGTTTCAGGAATACTGTGACACCCATAATGATATTCTAGTATTTGTGGAGGCTGTCCAGAAGGAATCTGTTGCCATAGCCATGGGCATAGCTTGACATTTGGGGAATAGGGCAGTGCCTCTCAAACTCTGAGGGTTTAACGAGACAAGGGAATCGTTGGTGTTGCAACGAGTGTCACTACGCAAACATTATTCAATATAATCCTGTGCATTATAAATGTTTTGTGTGCTATAAAATGTTTATAAAAGTTTGTTCGTATTACCTCACAAAAACACATAAGACTCAATGCTAAAGAAATAATTTTAATTTACTTTTGCTTATATGTGTGCAATGGCAATTTCAATGGCTGACTTCACTTGGGATGTTGCTCTTTTGTCAGGCAGTCTTTCTGTCAAATTCAGTTTTTTCTAGAAATCCCGAGAATTTAGTAATTAAGGATTTTGTAAATAAAAAAGCGGAGAGACTTAATGGAGTGAAGAAAATTAATGCTATTTCATTCAACTAGTAACACGTTGGTCATCCCAGATCATACTGAATGGCGGATTGTCTTCACAAATTCAATGCTTGTACTGTATGCACTGGCATTTTTACTGCAGTATGTCAGAAGAGTTAGGAAATGACTGTCCATCTAAGATGAGTCTCCCAGAGGGAAGAGAGGTAAGACTGTTTCTGTCTTCATTTAATTATTTCAAACTCTACTTTCTTGTGAAGAACAAACCTTGTCAACAAAGAGTCGTTTGAGTAAATGAATGTATTTTAATAAAAATTTGGAAAATACTGTGCAACATTGGCCCAAGAGTATTGTATGTAGCTTATGGTTTCAAATGAACAAGAAGAAATAAACGTTATGTAATGACAAACAGAGCTTTATAGATAGCGGGGGTTGTCACAGTGTAACCGTAACTTCATAATTATAAATGAAATGTTGCCCCTGCACACTACAGACACTACAAATTACATAAATAGTACACATAAAAACGCCTAGAAAAACTAAGACCAAGAGAACATTTTAAATTTTAAAGCGTGGTTGAAATCTGAGAAAAAAAAACACAACCAAACAAAAAAACTCTTTCCTTAGCCTGTAAACATTAATCCAGCCGTTCTATTCACTGCATGCAGTTCAAATTGTTTTGCGGATATACCTAGTTGCTTGTAAACTTATGTTTATGGTAATTTTTGTTGGTACTAACTTCAATGCACAATGGTATTGCTTGCGTAAAGTTATTAGAATCAAGTTCGCTTTACGGAAAGTGGGAATTGTACAAGGGTGATGAACCAGGTATCACTGGCTGTTATTTTAACGCATGATTCTTGCTTGGGCAGGGCCCTGTCATTTACGTATTATGAACGTTCTCAGACCAGGGCATAATTTGTGTTAAAGTTTCTAAGTGTGGTGCTAAGAATTTCTTCATCTTTAGATTCCTATTTTTTCCATCCAGGAGACTCTCTGTTACCTTTGTGTATTTTATGTAATGGGCTCCCATGTGGTTCAGCTCTGTTGTCTCTTAAGAGTGACGGGTCAATTTTCCGTCCACCCAACTTAAGTGAGAAAACACCATCATCACCTACCAAAAGGTATTTCATGTGTTTTACATTATAGTGTTATATTAGCTCCACTGTGGTGTACATGTATGTAAAACTTAATAAAACAGTAAATCATAGAATGAAATCTAGAGCATCTGGAGCTTCTTTCCAATAATACAATTACACAGGTAGCCACTGGGGGACATAAATTCACCATGGAAAATACATTAGGCCTCTAAACATGTATACATGAGAAGGACAAATGCACAGCTATAGTGGATTTAATTACACTAAATCTCTTAAAATTAGACTGAAGCAGCTCCTGTAATAAAGTGTTTTCTTTCTCTGGTCTGTTCTTCGTGTCATTAGTGTAAGATCAGCTCACATGTGTTCAGCTCTGTGTCTGTGAAGAGTGGACCATTCCAAAACGGATATACCCAACTTCAGTGAGAAAACTCCAACATCGCCTACCAAAAGTGTTTTTTTATGTGTGTTTTGAATTATGAATTTGCAGTTAACTGTGATAAAATGACAAATAAACACAACTCTGAAAGTGTGCTGCATGGCTTTCATTCTTCTTCCTATGTCAGATGATTATAATGTTTCTGCCTGCCTCCATTTGCAGCTTACCATATACCAACTTCTTTCATATTTTTCATATTTTTCTTTGTGATAACTCACTGGTGCTAAATAGAGAGCTTCATGAACATTTAATGACCTCAGTCTGAACGTATTCATATGAGATCGAAGAACCTAAAGTAAAAGTGTACGCTTTTTCTCGTCTGTTCTTTGTGTCATTAGTGTAAAGATCAGACTCTCAGTGTGTTCAGCTCTGTAAGGTCTGTGAAGAGTTGACTGGTGCATTTCCGAAACCAAAACAAAAAACCAAACTTCAGTTGAAAACACACCATCATCACCTACCAAAAGGTATTTCACGGTCTCTTGTTGTTGATCACACAGACTGTTAAAAATAAATCTTTGATTAACAATATTTCCTCACAACTACATTTCACATCAACCCTGGTTTTCTTTACTGATGAATGCTGGGTAGGAATAAAATATTGGTTTGATTTCTGGGTTGATGGTTTGACCCAAAATGATGGTAGTTGACAGCTGTGATCCCTGTTAGGATTCCATGTGTTCGTTCTTTCTATTCTTTCTTTCTTTTTCTTTTCTTCTTTTTGGTGTGATTTAGTTATAAAGGACAGAAGACCACAATAAATATTGGAGCAGAATTTACACGGTGGCAAACATTAAAAGTAATAGAAGGGATTAAAAGGAGTGATGTAGAACTGGCAACTTTTTCTTTCTCAACAGGTGTGGACAATAAGATACCACAGTTTACCTTGCACTGTTAAATTAACAACATTAGCTACCATGCCATAATTTGTACTCACTTTGCAAGAGAGTAAGCTACATAACATTTAATTGGGCTTTTGCACATTTGCTGCTTTGAATAAAAAAAAAAATATAAAAAAACACCGATTTCAATATACCTTTTATACTATTTCCAGCATGCTATTTATCTGCTTTTTCCAAAGGGGATATTTTTTGATATATCAATATATTGTCTAGAAACACACCATTTTTTATTTTCTTATTTACTGTAAACACTGGACAAATTTATTTTGCTAACAGGGTTCAATATGAGAAATCAGCCTCAGAATTCCAGTGACGCATCAGCCGTGAAGAAGTGAGCTCAGTGAAAATCGCCTCTGGATCTTCTTCCAGGTAGTAGGGGTCTCTTCCTTATTTTTTTAAACAAGCTTTCATTTTAGAGGACTATATAAAAAAAATCACACACAAAATTATAGTAATGGTCTAGCAGAGAAGGTAATCTCTCATGTTAGGTTGTGTTACATATTTTAATCTCAATAAATTTATCAAATAAAAAATAGGCTATTTATAACAAAAAAAGTAGTCGTTTTGTCTATTTTATGTTCTGGTAAATTTTGTAGTTAAATGTGTGTAACTAGCACAAATCAACTTCATTGATGTATGTACTGTTGCTTTTTTTGACTGCAGTTCATTTTTAGATGTAAAATGTATGTTTTAAGCATAATGATTAATTTGTTCTACTGCTTTTTTTGTATGTTTTTTTAGATCTTGAGAACAAAATAGTTGTATTTGGAAAATCAGCTGGAAAAGTTAAAGAAAAATACTTACAAAAGAGAACACACAGTACTTTTGTGCAAGACTTCAATGAGGGCATGTGCAGTATCAAAGAAGAAGCTCTGGATATCAAGCACTTTTACTTTCTAAGAGATATGAAACAAGAAAAACTTGCAGATACTCTAGAAGGTAAGATGCTCATAAAATAACAATCTTATATATCACAAGGAATGCATTCTAAAAAGAGGTACATACCTTTTGTGCTTTTGCTCCTTTTTGTGTATTTAGATGAGCTTCTGCCTCTATTCATCAGCTTACAGCTGAAATCAAACCTGAAGAGGAAGCACTAATGTGTTTTAGTCGAATTAGTAAAAGCATGGTGATTCTACACTCCCCTGAATAACATCTACACAGATCTCTATGTCACTCTGGGTGGTAGTGAACAGGTCAATACTGAACATGAAGTAAGACAGATCGAGGTTGCTTTCAGCCATGAATCACAAGAGATACAGGTTGAATGCACAAATTTTGTTTGGAAGCACCTGAACAAGACAAGGAGATCAGAACTGTACTCGACAAAAGGAGTTGGCTGGTATAGGTGCAAATCAGTCTCTGTGCAAAAAGTTTTTGTGGATTGGCCAAAGAAAAGAAATAGGGATATTAGCTTTGTATTTCTTCCTTTCTCCGGGAGATGAACTTAAAGCGAGGAAGAAACCAAAGCTTGATGAGCCTTATAAGTCAAAGTTTTTCCAGAGACAAGCGACTGAACCCACAAGAAGGAGT
>NC_056617.1:12758011-12758165 GCF_018340385.1 Cyprinus carpio | reverse complement strand
ATACATACATAATATATCTTTCATATACCATTTAGTTCTAATGCTTGCTCAGTCAAATCAGATCACAGAGTGGAATTGCTTTTTCTTAATAGCTAGCAGAAAATAAGTGCAATTTGCCTCACTGACAATAGCAAAAATTGACAAAAAACACAGA
>NC_056617.1:12728756-12757449 GCF_018340385.1 Cyprinus carpio | reverse complement strand
AGTTACGTATGAGCGACTTTTTGGGGAGCCCATAGAATATTGTACATTTTCTGTTTTGAGAATCTATACACATTGACAAGCTGTTTATTTTTTTAGGCTCAGTAAGTGTGATCTAACAGGGAAAATCTAAAATTTTCCTCTGGCTTCAGTTCTCCGTTCAGACTCCAGGAGTCTAAGGAACTTGATCTGAGCAATAATAATCTGCAAGATTCAGGAGTGGAAAAGCTACTCTCTCTGTGGTGGACTGAAAGAGAACTGTAAACTGGAAAAACTCAGGTGAGTTGATGTGTAACATATTGAAGGTCTCTAGGACTTTTTGTTTGCCTTATGTTTAGCCGGGCTGTACAGTGTGACATATATGTTGCACATGCTAAGAACAAATCAGTCTGTGTGGTAAATAAATTTACTACAGTAGCATGTGTGCGATACAATTTTGCAATGTGTATGAGCCTGTTTACAAACCTGTTGTCCAACACAGATCATTTAACGATGGGATTTCACTCCAAAGTGTTTTCAGTGCTTTTTTGTGTTTTCTGAGGTTTCTCTCATATCAGGAGAACGAGGTAGAATACATTATCTTTGTAGTATCTCTATACAGTGATAAAGGCTATGTTGATTAGCATTGCATTAAATATATATGCTTGATTCTTATAAAATAACCAAGATGGATGGGTGAACATGGATAAACCATATATTGTCACAATTGTATGTTTTTCTATTTTCTCTTCATTATAATCAGTTAAAAGTCTCTATTCGTGTTTAATTCAGCTGCAGCGAGCTGAATGCCTTTGTCAATTTTTTTATGTTTTCCTGCAACATCATAAGTTAAATTACTTATGTCTCACTTTCTGTGGAGTTTGTGCATAAAGGTTCCCTCTCTGGATTCCAGTATGAATAAATCAGACATTAAATTACACATATTTACTCACTAATGCTCATAACACCCTGTTTTGGGTAAAAATATGAAAAATATATCTTCTTTCTAAAGAATCCTCTCAGGGGATGCACAGTATTTCCTGACAAAAATTAAATTACTGTTACAGATTTGTTATTTTATTTTATTTTTTAATCTTAATTAATTAAATTTTATAACAAAACCTTACACTGTAATTATTTATAGTTATAGAACCCCTGCATGTGACAGGTCACTCTGCAGTTTTCTGAGAAATCTAATGCTGCTAATAATTAAATAGCCTTATATTCATTACTGGATACACTGCTTTGTATACTATAATGAAATATTATTACAATATTAATATTTCTCATTTAGTTTATTGTTATTTAGTGATAATAATAATCATAATTATGATTGGTCACATTGATATAGGAAAACAGTTTGACCAAATTGTGCAGCCCTATAAACTAGCACAACTAACCTGCTGTTATTTATTTATTATTTTTTTCCAAATAAAGAAAAGGTTTGTGTTTCTTATTAAATTTGGATTTTGTGTGCCATGTATGGAACAATAATTTCACATGCTCATTTACATGATAAACTGCACTTGTCGTTGTTTTCAGTGATGGTAACAGATGTTTTATTCTTGTGCTGTAATTGTGTGGCCTTTGGTACAAAAGTTTCATCCTCTACAGCAACAGTGCTATGAAAAGTGAACATACAGCCCTATTCAGTTATGAGTTTCTGTTTGAAAATATATATTTATTTTTTATTTAATTGATTTATTTTATAATCGTTTATTAAGCTGAATGTTACATTTTAATACATGTTCTAGACTCTCTGAGTGTAATGTAACAGAAGAAGGTTATAAAGCACTGGCTTCAGCTCTGAGATTAAATCCTTCACACCTGATAGAGCTGGATCTCACAGGAAATGATCCTGGACAATCAGGAGTGAAGGAGCTCAGTGATTTACTACATGATCCAAACTGTCAACTGCAGACACTAAGGTGAGACATAATGCAATGATGCAAAGTATTTGATATATAGGCAATTTATTTGTAAAAATATTTAATTAATACTGTTTCTTAAAGTATATTAAAGTTTATATTTAAATTCTCTTCTCAAGGTTTTTGGGCTGCCGCAGATGAAGCCTGTCAGTATGTGACAGGAATTGTGGGTAAAAACCTGTTACTCCCTGAAGAACGAAATCTGAGTGAACGTAGCGAGGAGAACACACAGTGAAATTCCAGCACACTTCTCTAGCTGCAGGATAAACATGTAAACCTCAACACACTGAAGTGAGTACATTTTTACATTTATTATGTACATTAAAGTATCTTCAAGATATCATAATAATTAATACTCCTCATTGATCACTGAATGTTGGCATCAGTATTTTTGTGTTTTAAATTCACTCATGTTCTCATTTTAGGCTACCTGAAGTGTGGTCTACAGAGGAAAGCGGTTCAGCTCGTCGCTACAGGTCCCTAAATCAACCCGTCGAAGACTTTACATGAGCAACAATAATCTCAGGATACCGAGTGGAAGCACTCCAGATGGCTAGAAAATATAAAATGCACCTGGAAAAACTTGGGTATGTAAATTAAATTTAAATAGTAGAATCCAAAACAAACATTTTATTTGGTTCATAGTTAAAATGACCTAGTAGACCAAATAGAAAGGTACTATTCTTCTTATGTCACACTTATGCATAGTTTTTTTTTTCCTACCCGCAGAGGTGCAAAATGTTCTAATCTTGACTTTTTTAACAAGCATATGTATTGTACAATATTTTATATATTTTATAATATAACACATAGATTTTTAATAAGATTATATATAAAAGTATTATTATTATTATTATTATCATTATTATTATTATTTGTTAGACACATCCCTTTTCTGCAGACTTTCAGGAGCGTCTCACGAAGATGGTGTATAAAGCTCTGGCTTCAGCTCTGATATCAACCCTTTCACACCTGACAGAGCTGATCTCAGAGGAAATGATCCTGGAACCATCAGGATCGCAGCAGCTTACTTGAGGTACTACAGATCCAACTGTAAAACTGAGACCACTGAGGGTTGAGTGATATTAAAATAATGAGTCCAATAATTTTGAAACTTTTGCTGAAAGATTATTAAAGTATTAGTCACTTCCAATCATAAAATGTTTCGGATAATATACTCACCCCCATGTCAGCCAAGATCGTCTGTCCTTTCTTTCTCAGTGGAAAGAATTAAATTTTTGGTAGGAAACATGCCGGTTTTTCTCCATTTATGCCTTAATGGTTCCCATGGTTTTGAACTTTCAAATTGCAGTTTCATTTCAGTTTCAAAGGGCTCTAAGTGATCCCCATCCAAGATTAAGGAGCTTACTTAGCAAACGATCATCATTTGCTTAAAAAATAAATATTTATAGACTTTTTAAACCACAAAGCTCACTACACCATCTCGGCGATGCACATGCACATCGTCATACATTGCTAATCACGTGGAAAGTCCTGTGGTTAGTTCTTTGTTGTTGTTCCTTCGTAAATCCCTTCAAAATTCTCATAGATTTGTTATTTAACCTTATTTGTAAAGAACACTAATTTTCTTTGGTCACGCTTGCAGTGCTTTCTTGTGTGCGGCTTGGTAATGCCTGAGGTTTGACTCGTGCAATATAAGTGTCCTTTCTCTGTTTCTCACTCTCAGCTCTTTATTGTACAACCCTTCTTTGGATTCTTTGATTCTATCCCCACTTCTGACACCATATTTAATTGTACGTCTCAATGCAACATGTTTTTAGTCTTGGGATTAAAAGAGGTAACATTAATTGATATATAGAAGAAACAGGGAACTGAGTGCATTGGAACATGATGCGTCTCCCACTGCCCTAAACGAGAACGATTTCTTGCCCCTAAGGAACTAGTTAAACAACAAGACAAGAAAAGAAGGGAGTTAAGTGGCACTTAAATCATAAAACAAAATAAAACGAACTACCCCACTAAAGCCCAAACCCCTAAACTGTTAAAGAAAATGACAGAAAAATCTTCAATGCAAAGTGTCATAAACTAACTGAATTATACACAATCACAGCATAACAAAAAAGTGCACACAAATAACCTAGTGTGGTCGAAACATCAATATCCCTACACTTTTCAGGTATGTAGTTCACGTGTTTAACTAAACTTCTCCAATCCTTCCATGTCTTCCCAAACCATCGTTGAGCGGACAAAGACTCAAGCGTCACACATGCCTCGCATGTCCAGCTCCGTTAAAACCCCGCACAGCGTACCAAATACACATTCATTCGAGTGCACAAAACATCACATACAAAACGTCACCACTTCTCTTCCCAGGCTGACGTTCTCCTTTTTGTAAAAAAAAAACCTCTCTACAGAGCATGATTGTGAAAACATTTGTCATAATTACTAATGAGTTACTCCCAGCACAGATAGCCAACAGAATCCCAAGAAAGGCGACTACCTAAGAGCAGGCGAGAGTGAAATCAGTAGAAGAGATGAAAATCACTCCACATATGTACAGCCACAAAGGTCAAATAACATTTGGTGTTAAAAAAATTATATAATTAGTTTGTTTTTTTTCTTTACAAAATTGGATTGGATCTTTTGCCTAGTAGAGCCCTTATTCCTCAGCTGGGATTGGATAGAGCCCCTTTGAAACGCATGAACTGCGATTTGGAAGTTCAAACCATTGGGTACCATAAAAGTCCCTTTATGGAGAAATCCTGTAATTAGTTTCTTCAAAACTGAATTTTCTTTGCAACTGAGCCAGAAAGACATGTGTGCACATTGGTAGATGACTGGTGGAGAATAGTCCATCTGCCATCAGTGGTTCAGCGTAGCGTTATGAAGCGGCCGAGAGAATACATTTATGGCACTTTTTTTATAATTTCTAATGATGGTGTTCAAGGGGGGGGGCATAGGGGTTTCTATGAAAATTATCCCAAATTAGAATTTGCTTCATCTAAATCTCTTATCTATGTATTAGTTTGACCCTTTCGGTTTCGTTTTAAAATATTTAAAATCAGATATTACTGCAACCTTCATCTGTTATGCCTATACGCTTATGTGTTCGTGCTTGTGATCAAGCGGCCCTTACCATGTTTCCTCTACCAGACTATCGAAGCATATTGTTTCCTCTTACTCTGATCAAAAGACGGACAAATACACAATAGCAAATGCATTTACCTTGTTTCGGTAAACAAAATTTCTTCTCGTGTAAAGGACAATTGATTGACTATTTTAAATACTGGTTTTTTGAGGCCTGTCTAGCACTGCTACGTGATCACTTCCCCCTAGAGCGGTTATAACACTCTGCCGCTTCAGCTCTGAGACAAACACCCTCGTCACACCTGATAGAGCGGGATCCTCCACGGCGACATGAATCCTGGACGAAGTTCAGAGCACCCCCGGTGAAGGAGCTCTAGTGATTTACTTACAGGATCCCAAATGGGCAAAAACCCTCGCCCTGAAGGGGCACTGGAGGTCGAGAGATTTTAGTGGTCGTTTTAACCCAAGCACGATATTTTCTATACTTTTCTAACGTTGAATAGTTGCAGAAACTGAATTGACATCCTGCAGACTCATTTTTCTATATGCGAGGTTTGGCGTCCTGCCAGCAGCATGAAGCTGTCAGGACTCAGTGACACAGGAAATTGTACGGTACAAAACCAGTTACTGCCTGACCTGGCAACTGGACTACCCTGAGTGAAACATGAACTTAGGCAAAGACACACAAAACCATGAACAGCGGCCGCCCTTGCTCTACCTGCTCAGGCAATAACCACACTGTTACACTCATAACACACTGGGGACCGTTGAGCATGCTTTTACCTGCTCAAAATGTGGTACCATTGACATTTTAATAGTACTGGTTTACAGCTGGCTTGATAATAATATTCTTCTATCTTTATGCCTGCAATTCAGAGACACAATCAAAATTAGTGTATGTAAAAAACGATCTTGCCCATTGCTACCCAGAGACTCTATGGAATGAGTGCACACGACTGAAATTTTTAGTTGGCTAAACAAAACACAATTTAAATATATATTATTCAGGTTGTCAACAAATATTTCAGTTCCTACTCTAGAGCAGCAGTTCTTCACATTCCAGTCCTCGCAACCCCCCCCTGCTCTGCTCATTTTTTTTGCATGTCTCTCTTATCGGCGTTAGACGATGTTTTGCGTTCTATTCTGAACACTAAGCTTGTCCCCCTGCGCAATCTTCCCCACCTCACGTTGTGAGCTATCACAGGATATCCGTGATGATTCTAGGTTCGACAGTGAACCGAATGTTTACATTCAGAGTGCATTTAACCGTGTCCGAACCTGTGAGCAGTCAGCTGAATTTAAATTGTCATCTATTATTTAACGACCGGGAGTATATGCATGTCACACTTGCGGCTGTGAAGACGGCATATCTCCGCGCAACGGCATCTATCCATCGAATGAATGCTTTCCAACACGTGACGGTAAACTTCAACAGATTTCCCCTGCTCAGGGACAGTAGCGAAAAGTACCATGAACACCGTGTATGGACCATGTCAAGGGGGGGGTGCAGAAACAGGGGACAAGTTCATACATGGAGCTCACCTGCTCTAAAAGAGCCTGATTATCAGCTGAATCTAGGCCGCTGTGGTTAAACCCCACGCGGAGACTGTGCACAAACATCATGCTAGCCCAGAGCTGCCCGGTGGCCCGCGCGCAAAGCGCCGAACTGGAATGACAACCCACTGCTGCTCAGCAGGAAAAAACATGTTTGTAGAATTACAGTAGAATAATTCTTGCACAACAGTTACATTTTCATGAATGCCTGACATTCTGAGCTGCATTAATGTATAGACGTGCTTTTCAACGTGCGAAAAAAACAAACTACTGAATGGGGGACTTCAAACTTTTAACACTTCTATTGGGTCATCAACCTTAGATACTCGATTCATTGGTTTTGTGTTCTACTCTTCTGTCTATCAGTCTGTCGTGGAATGCAGTATACCAGAAAGAACACAGTGGTCTCATCCTGACTTCAGCTCTGAAAACACAAACCCATCAACCTGAGGAGCAGACTGAATCTCAGTGAGGAACTATGCTACAAAACACAGAGGAGAAGGAGTGAAGATTCTTATGTGCCGTAACAGAAGGATTCCACCTGTAAAACTGTAGGAGACTGAGGGTTGAGATGAGCTGAGGAAAAATGTCTTTCAATTATTTGTGTTTTTATTTTTTTTTTTGGTGATATGGTGAAATAAAAATGCTCTTCCTCTTCCCTTTGTTTATTTTTTTGTTATGAAGTTTGCTTCTCCTCTTATTTTCTGCTCTCCTTTCTCAATGCAGGTTAAGATATCGTGAGTGATATTGACAAATGAAGGGTGCTACTGTGGCTCTGACTTCCTCATCTCTTGCAATCAACCCATGTCACACCCTGAGAGAGCTGGACCTGAGTGTGAAATCCACTAGGAGTTGAAAAACCCTGGCTATGAAGTTTGGCCTTGCTGAGAGAACCCAGAATTCAACGTGGAACAATCACATACGAGCGTTAGACTTACACGCTTCCTTACTGTTTTTTAGGATGTATTTAAAGACAACAACAACTCAGTGTTACACATCGATTTATAGTCACTGCACATTCTGGATATTTCCCTCAAATGATCACGCTTGTTAATTACGGTGTTTAAAACATTTTGGGACTCCTGAATTCAATTAGACTCAAGTGCATGCATTAAAGACGTCCACATTGGCGTTTTAACAAAGAGCAAATTCTTTGTAGATAATCTGAATGGAATTAAATCTATGTTCATCCACCCAAACATGTGGAACAAACGAAACACAGAAATGGTTGAGACCATAAAATACTATCCAGAGTTGCAACAACATTCCTTCCACTCTTCACACATACCTCTTACACAGACAGAGAGAAAATAAAATGAATGGCAATCTATGACTGTTAGCGGTACTTGAAAAAATTATACTTTGACCAAATAAAAGTTGGCAAAAAATAACAGGTATAATATTGAATAGATATACAAAGTACAACGTCTAAGCATAAAATCTAAAATTTTTCTTACACAAATCAAATTAGTACTGGGAATTAAACTAAAACTGTAGCTTGTAGCTCTTAATAAGGGACTAGTCATTAATAGATCTGAGCTCAATTTCACTTTTTTTTCTTTTTATTTTCAGTATGTAGTGGATTGCAGTATTAACAGCGAAACAGTGTCTTCAGTCTAAGTTCAGCAGCCCTGCGTTCAACCTTTCGCATCTGCGAGAGCTGGACCCTCAGTGGAAAATGAACTAACAAAACACAGGAGTGAATCACTTATGTGACGTACTGAAGGTTTCAAACCTGTAAACTGGAGAGACTGCAGTGTGAGGAACATTTACATGCATGAAAGAACTACTATTCATTGTTTTGGTGTTTGTTCACTGACTAAGACAGAATGAGACTGTGTTTGTTCTTTTGATCATATTTCTCCCAATCTAGGTTAGGATGCTGTGATGGTACAGATGAAGGTTGTTCTGCTGTGACTTCAGCTCTGAAATCAAACCCATCACACCTGAGAGAACTGAACCTCAGTGAGAATGAACTACGAGACTCTGGAGTGAAATACCTCTGTGATCTACTGATGAACCCAAAATGCAAGCTGGAAATACTGGAGTTAGTAACATTATACTGTACAGCAGCTACAGCATGATGAAAGTTTATTATGCTGTAACTAATGGTTTGATGATTTAGTATGTGTGTCAGTAGCAAGAAATTTAAACTCTGAAACATTTGAAACTTTGTAACTAAATTTGTTGAAAATTGTTTTATATGCTGAAATGGGACAAATCTTTACTGTGAAATGAGAAAGAAGTGACAATAGACTAAAAAACAGTCTAACAATGAATGGTGTTAGATAATTTTGGCAGAGTTACATAGGTTTTTCCCAGCACTATAGACCTTTTGACTGCATCTACATTTATAAGCAAATTAAAAACTACACTCAACAAATTGATTGATTAATGTACCAAATTTCCTTGTATTTTTTTATTATTATTATTGTTTATATAGTTAATCCTGTATCTCATATACATTACATGTAGTTTTTACTTTAATATGTCTAAAGGAAAGTGATTCCAGAGGATGTACAAGTATACAAATCCCAGATTGTTTGGCTGTTGTATTAGTCCACTGTATGGCATTTATCCTGTTATGGCATTTAGCCAGTATGATTAATTCCACACATGAACTGAACATAGATTTGATTCATTCTCTTTTCTCTTTCTGTCTTCAGTCTGTGTGGATGCAGAATTACAGAGAAACAGTGTCTGATCCTGATTCTAGGTCTGTGTTCAAACCCATCACATCTGAGAGAGCTGAACCTCAGTGAGAATCAAATGAAAAACTCAGGGGTGAATCACTTATGTGATGTACTGAAGGATTCACAATGTAAACTGGAGAGATTGAGGTGAGGAACATTCAAACACAAGAATCAAATTGTTTAAAATTCCTTCGACAGGTTTAACCTGACGTTTTAAGGCCCTGATATATTTGAAGTAAAACTGAAGAACATATGGATATGACGTCATTTCAGATTGGTTGAATTCACCCTACTCTGTTTTCCATGAAGATGATATACCGTTATGGAATAAGAGGTTTGTTTGTCTCATTTCCCCTGTTTTAGGTTAAGATACTGCGATATAACAGATGAAGTTGTTCTTCTCTGACTTCAGCTCTGAAATCAAACCCATCACACCTGAGAGAGCTGGATCTTAGTGGGAATAAAGTAAAAAACAAAGGAGTGAAGCACTTATGTGACATACTGAAGAATTTAGACTGTAAACTGGAGAGATTGAGGTAAGAAGCCTTTGTTCATTAGAGGGGCTCCTGGAGGCCACTTTTTGCAGAGTTTAGCTCCAACCTGTTTCCAACACACCTGTGTCTGCTGTAATCTTAAATATATTTAATTATATGCTTCAGGTGTGTTTAATTAGAGTTGAAACCAAAATGTCCTACTAAAGGACACCGTGGCCCTCCAGGAGCAGGATTGGACAAACCTCTGATCTACAAGAATCAAATACTTAGTTACGTAAACAGTTTCAAAAAACCAAAAACACTTTACACTCAATATCCACTTAAATATTTCACATTTTATTTCAGGATGCATCGTGAAGGTTTTTTTTTTTTTCTTTTCATGACATGAATTTTGAAGACATAAAATTCCCTTTTTTTAATTCAGTGATGAGATGGTCATTTGGTCATTAAATGACCTGATGTTCTTTTCTTTTTTTTAAGGGACTAGGAACATTTCAAGGAATGAAAATTGCAAACAATCACATTTTTGGCAGAATGTAATAAAAAACTAAATCTCGAAAAAGCCAACCCCCCAAAAAAAAGAAGAAAAAAAGAAAGATTTTTTTTTTTTTTTTTTGGTTTTGATTATTTTTCTTGTTATTTTTTTTAAATCTTAAGACACTCAGCATATTAGATTCCCATTTAAATTATTGATTTCACTTGTGAAATTTTGTTAATTTAAAACTGGGTTAAAGTGGAAGTCTCTTCCTCTGTCTTTTTCTAGCCTAAATGACTGTGGCATTACGGATGTTGCTTGTTTGGCTCAGCATTTGGCTAAGACGAAAGCTTTGCATTTTTTAAAAGAACTTGATCTGAAAAAGAATAAAATAGGAAACTCAAGGAAGCAGCTCAGTAAAGCACTTAAAGACTCCAACTGACTTTCCAATTAACCTGAAGTGAGTAAACATGTTTTGTCATGTCATATTAACATGATAACTAATAAGATTACAGAAGTTTAATATTAGTGTGATCTGTTACACTTGTTATTAAAAAAAGTAATTGAAATACCATAATATTCAACTTATTACAGCCAACACTGGTTATTTTCTCTTTTGACTTCTCCTTAACAGCCTAGACAGTGAACAGCGGCTGTTCAGATCTGGTTGGTTTTACATTGTGAAATCAACAGGACTGGACCAGACACCATCGGATGAGGGACCACAAAAATGAAAATAAGTATTTGTATTGCTTTTAGAACGGGAACATCAATTCATAAATATAAACTATTCAAGCTAAACCTACAGCATTTAACAAAGGTAAAATGTATTGTAGTAGCTTTAATGTGTTGCTATTTAAATAATTCCTAATGCATAAAGGTGGAACAAATTACAAATGAAATAAAGCAGCATTACAGAGCAAAAAGAAATAGAGCAAAAGGGCTAAAATATATCTAAGCCAAATATAAAATGAAAGATGATAGTAGGCATCATTATTATTATTGTTTTATTGTTATTATTATTATTATTATTTTTAAGTGAAGGCTCAATTTTTATGGAATAGTCTTCCAATCCACAGAACTGTCTCTGTTTTTAAAATGTTTTTATTAATTAGTTCATTCTTGACAGCGTATTGTTTTATTGAGTGCCTTTGCATTTTAATTGTGTAATTTTGTGCTTGATTTTATTCAGCTGTAAAGAGCTACATGTCTGTTTTATTAACACCAGTGTGCCCATGCTTCTTTTAAGTACTTGAATTTCAGACACATGGATTCAAGGACTGGAAAATGGGAAAACAAACATAGGTCTTACTAAATTTTTTTAGAGAAAAATGGTGCTATTACAGAAGCTGACCTTTATGCACCGCCAAAGCCAGAATGAAAGCGTTACTTCAAGAAAACCTGGAAAAGTAGCATGAGTGGATCGAATGTAGCCTATCGTGAGCCACAATATTGCCTATTAGACAATTATCAAGTCTTTGGTGATTTTACATTAGTGCTTGATCATACGTGAGTGTTGAGAGTCACAGATATTGTTTTTTTAAGAGTATGAAGATGTTTTAAGAGACTTTATCACACTAAAAAGTCTGAGAGATTTCTTTTAATTACTACTACTTTTGTGTACAATAAACAAAACAACTGTGGACAACACCTTTGCATTATTATGTGCTTTATAAATGAACTGGATCTGGAAGTAGATTGTGACCTTGCGCAGGCAGCCCTTCATGGTGAACCTGTGAGAAGCATGGTGCAATTTAGCTTAGTGTCAGGGAAGAGCACATTCAGTGCTTGACTCAGGGCAAATATTGTTATTTAGTGTGAAAGAGCTCCATCTACGTCAGTAATTGAATTTGCATTTTCATTCAGCATGTCTGCCATTTTTGTTCGATTTCAAAGGTCCTGACTGAGATTCAGTCAGTCAGGACATCTGAAAACACATGAGGAGCTCCACACTGGATAGAAGCAGGCACATGTGATCAGTGTGGGAAGAGTTTTTACATATTTACTGTAAATGGTCTTCTTATTTTTAGGGGAAGATGATGCTAGAGTAGGGTTTAAAGAAGCAGTACAAGACGGCCGCATGTAAAAAGAGCCCAACACAGGAAATTCCAATCCTCCTCACTTCAGCCATAAAAGCCATAATTGCTGTCAGTTCGGCACTCTGCCTAGTTTCAAATAAAGAAACAGTTGTGGAGGCAGCACAAATGAGATATTCTCAACAGAAGGAACCCCTCCAGAATTTCAGTGTAGGCAGTTAACCCAGGATAAATGGGTCTGAAAACAAGTACATCTCTTGGAAATCTGTGAGGAGAGGAAAACATGTTTACACCCCGAACTAAAATAGGCATGCACATTGGTTGGCATCAGAGATGTGGATGTTAAACTAACAGTGTTGCATTTCTTTAGAATTTACTTTGTATACTGCATGATGAAGTTCATTTGATCGGTGTCAACAGCTGAGGCAAACTACACCATCAGCATAAATCTCTTCATTATATTCTGATAAACCATGTAAAAACAACCTAAAACCAAAAACGGTGAACAAAAGCTCTACCACTTTGACGTACAAGTGCAGATGTAAAGATAAACTGTCATCTAGCTTTGTAACTGGCTACTGCTTTGATTATCTTCTCCTTGTGTTGCTCTTGCAAGCCAATAAAGACAGAAATCTCATTTGTTTTTATTTTTATTTAATTTTTATATTTGTTCACAGATTAATCACTGACTCAACTTGTTTTATCTACCATTTTTATTCTAGGACAAGGACAAAAATATGAGAATGGAGGAAAACTATTTTACTTTTGTGCTCCCTCTATATTTTTTTTGTTCACTTGCAGAATGCACAGTTTCTCAGGGTAACACAAAACCTTTGTCAGCAAATGTTTATGCAAAAAAAAAACGTTGTCAAGTGAACAAAGTTCATCTTTAGGACGAGCGGTTTCAACTTTCATCCTTAAGTTTGTTACAGAGTTGGCTGTTGCTCTTTCATACTAGAAGGCCTACAGTATATGGTGAAGGTGAACGTTCAGGTTGACGTCATAGAGTTCATTTTTTGTTTTATAATATTTTTTTTCTGAAAGTTTTCTGAACTCAGGTGTAGGACCGAAGCTCAGAGCGCAAGTAAGAGGTAGTCTGAATTTGTTTGCAATGTATGGTGGAGGTGTAGGAGAACAAAATCGGCAACAGATGTTGGGTGCATCTTAAATGGAAGGCTGCATATCGACTCTAGGTTGTCACGTCATAAACCTCCAAATTATAATTTGTCTTCAAATTATAATTTAAGTATTCTTGTTCCCTGTCCGAGGAGAACGAAACATTTACAAGGTATAGCTACATTCGCACTTACTAGATAGATCGTCTTATTCTAGCATTGAAGGTTTAGGAAGAGCATGTGATCGCTTGCATCCAGCTTTCTGTTTGACAAGCACCCATATTATTTTTCTCTCTGTTGGTGGCGGTAATGCACCTGCAACCGCGAAGGAACAGAAAAGAAGAAGAAGAAGCGGTCTCCACGCGCAGCGACTTTATTCACTCACTTAGCAGTGAATCTTCTGAGGTGAGGAGGGCTTTTATTTATACAATCATAACATTTATCATAATCATGACACAGTAACAATTTCGAAGCCATTTGTGTACTGTTTTCGTCGGATATAGCGCTATTTGTGGGTCTTTTCTGGCGTCTGCTGACTAATATAAACATAGGGGATATATCGTAAACAATTGGGAGGAATGTAAGACCTCCTGTGATTCGAATTATTGTTTGGATGTTTGATTTTATTCCCATTTTTCTCTTATTCCTATTTTTAAAATTAACTTTTGCAAAATAGATTTAAGTTAGGTACTTTACGTCCTTACAATTAATGTATTGTAAGGGTTAATGCTAAAATACTTTATATTGAGCCCGTGTGAGGACTTTATAAATTTATTACAAGAGGTGGGTAGTGACATAAAAACTGTGTATGTGTCTAATTTTTGAGGATTATTATAATGGGCCACTAAATTCATCAATGCTATTAATGTTTCATGGTGGGACATTAAAAATTAAGGGGAAAAAATATATTCATTGTTAGACACTTATTTCCATATTGTGTTTTTTTTTTTATTATTTAATATTAAATTATGAATAAATATTTTTTGTTACCCATGATTTGTTGGACATTTTCAAAACAAACTTTGACAATGAGACAAACTTTGCTGTCGTCCTTTTGCCATTTTAAGAAGAGCGACGATTATATCCCTCCTAAAGCAATACTCAGTCTAAAGCGTTTTATTTATTTTTTAAAGATTCTTTTATGTGTGTCACATCATATGACGTTTTGTGACACTAAGGGACATAAATGGTAGTTTTTGCTTTAAAGAAAAAGTGAGGGTATTTTTATATAACTTTTGAGTGTCAAAGAAAGAAAATGTAATTTTGATGCAAACGATATCAACATGTTTAAACTACAGTAAATGAAAAAATATTATCAATAAAATGTATTAATTTAGTCAGTATGTTAATGAAACTTTCTATATATATAATGATGTCAACATGTTTAAACTACAGTAAATGAAGAAATCTTTAAGATGAAAAAATATGATGTTGCCATTTACTTAATATAGACACATGTAAAATTATGTCTGAGATATTTATTAACATTTTTATGCTTATCTCTTTTCATTTATAAAAGTTGTAATTTATTAAATCATGCTTGAGGCAAAGTGAAAAAAAATGTTAGAGAAACATTAATTTTCAATTATCATATGTGAAGAACGCTAACACTAATAAATAGTTAATTTAAAATTAGTTAGTTAAAAAGATTTAGCTAAATAAATTAGCCTAAATGTTCAAGATATTAAGTCAAAGTTATGGCACTATTAGTCTCTCATAGCTAGACCTACAGACTGATGTTAGAAGGTCTGGGAACCATGGCCACTTTGAATGACCACCCAAGAGGCCTAATGACTGACAGATAAGCAACTGATCATGATTCGCTTTATGCCATCAATAACAGACCAGTGTTTAAAACTCTTGGAGGTATTTTAAATAGTCTATGCTGTAAAACTTTAAATGTTTCACATACAGGGTTTTCCTGCATAGAGAAATGTAAGGCTGTCCTTTCTGTCAAACTTTGTCCTGCTTCTGGCTGTCGACAAACTCAGACAGTCACATGCAAATGATCACAATCATGATTAGGCAAAAGCTAGTGCTGGGCGGTTTGAACAAAAATTTATATCACGGTTTTTTTCTAAAATTATGCCGGTTTCTAGGTTTATGATGTTTTTTTTTTTTTTTTCTCATGCATAATCAGGTGTACAATGCATTTTCTGCTGGTTGATATTACAAGGCGTGCTTTTAGCCCGACACCTGCATAAAATGGTTGTTTGGTTGACGTCGGATTTTTGTTCATGCATAATCAGGTGTACAATGCATTTTCTGCTCCTTTTTTGGCACAAGTTCTTCTGTGTCATGTTCTACTAGTTCTGCAGCATCCATCTTCCCTGTAACGCCTGTTTCACACATACTCCGTCTGCAGTGCATAAGCAGCGCGCAGCACGGACTCATTGTGCTTTCACACAGGACGCGTTTGCAGTCCGCTACTGATCCGCATCGGTTTAGTCCACAAAACACACAACATTTGTTCATTGTTTTGATTTCATATCATATAAAAAAAAAAAAAAAAAAATAAAAAATATATATATATATATATATATATATATATATATATATATATATATATTTATATATTTTTCTTCAGCATTGTGAGTCTTTTATCACAGAACAGTAACAATCTTTCATAGTTATAGACATTAGTTTAAACTAAATAAATATAAACAACGCATTATTTATGAATTTTACTTCTAGGTTTGTATAATAAGCTGCTCAAGCAAGCAGCAAAACATTTAAACACAATAATTAGCCTACTTTTCTTGTTAAAATATTTTAAAATTAAAACACCACAGACAGAAACAGTCTCATGCCTTTTGCATTTAAATCTTTATCACAAGCAACCGCACGGGTCTTAATGAACTTTGTTTTTCTGCCTCCATAAAAGTGAATATATATATTGTTTTCCTTGTTTATCTAAAAGTGCACTTTTTCTTGTTTTAAACCTAGCCAAAAACCAATGTGTTGCGTGTGAAACAGTTTTAATTAGTATTCATTTATTGTGAAATG
This sequence comes from Cyprinus carpio, assembly GCF_018340385.1. NCBI lineage: Eukaryota > Metazoa > Chordata > Actinopteri > Cypriniformes > Cyprinidae > Cyprinus > Cyprinus carpio. The sequence goes on along the minus strand of NC_056617.1, from coordinate 12,741,124 downwards.
ACTGCATTTCCGTGTCAATCCATGTTCATTTTTCCCGCGAACAATGCGCTTTCACTTTAATGCAGCGCGTGCAGTACAGCAAAAATAGACTCGGTACGTAAAACGATCGCTGCACTGCTGCAGACGCACCGCTCCTGGAAAGCACTGATGGACCGCAACCTCGTGCAGTATGAACGCTGGAATCCGTTAACATGGGTATGTAAAAAAAAAATACGCAACGCATACGCACTGCAGACGGAACGTAACACCAGAGCACTACTGTGTTTTATCCTCACCACGCCTCGCAGTCGCTGCTTAGAAGTGCAACATTGTAAAGCGTCCGTCTGAAACAGTGTCGCGCGGCCGCGGCGCAGCATAACGTTCGGAACGTTGAGTAATTAAATACAACGGTATGTCGGTATATTAAAAATTAATATACAAATATAATATACACACCGGTTTTTCGGTATGAACCGGTATACCGCCCTGCACGATAAATCTAAATGAAATCGCAATCACGATAAGGCAAAAGCTGCGATAGTCATGCGCATCTTGTCAGTGAAGCATGGTTCAGTGATCAGTAGTAAATCTCCATCTGCAAATATGCCACACAGAATAGGCTTATTGGAAGTTACCTAGCCGGGACTATTTTCAGGTGCTGAGGAATTAACTCTTTGGTCATTTTTGAGCAAGATGCTAACGGTCTAATCAGATTCAATGATCTATGCTAAGTTAAAGGGGTACTCCATCCCAGAATGAAAATTGTGTTATTAATCACTTATCCCCATGTCGTTCCAAACCTGTAAAAGCTTTGTTCGTCTTCAGAACACAATTTAAGATATTTTGGATGAAAACTGGTAGGCTTGAGACTGTCCCATAGACTGAAAAGTAAGTAACACTGTCAAGGTCATTTTGCAGTGGAGTAACCCTTTAAGCTAAAAGTGCTACCGCCAGATCCGGAGATCGGCTGAATGGATTCGAAAATGGTAAAACTCAACTCTTTAACTCTAGGGTGAGTTGGAAAATGAGCCTATTTTCAAAAATAGTGGAGTATTCTTTTAAGTGTGCAGCCCTAACGTCCATTAGGGCTTTCAGTCCAAAAGTGCACATACTTTGAGAAATATTGACACATTTACTTAATATTTCTTAAGACAGAATGGTCGTTTCTTTTCATTTTCCACTGAATTATGCAATCTGATAAGCATTAGTGGCTTTCAGAGCTCTCTCAGTATGTTTATTCTTCCGTGATCACTGTTATAGCGCAGAGCAAGCTCATTCGCTGTTCATATGTTCCTCGAATTACACGTTCATAACCCACCCTGTCTCTTCCGACAACGAGGTTCCATTACACTTCCATGTTCCTGTACACAACAAATCCAGAGAAACAACTGTCTCAGCTCCTGCAGCCTTATTCTCAATTTTTTTTTTTTTTTTTGATAGAGGGCAGTGATAACATGGGAGGACCAATGCTTCCAGACAAATAAAAAAAAAAAAAGTCATTTTTTACAGGAAAATTAGTCTTGCAAAACTTTCTTTCTACTGACAGTATGTCATTATAAATATGTTTTGTTGTCATGATATTATGAATTATCAGTAAATCTTTGTTGCCGGCCTCCCTCAGGGCCCCTGTTACTTTGTTCCACTATTACCCCTTGTAAGAGATGTTTAGTTTATGGTAAGAGATTATATGCGAGTGCAGAATTATGTATGCATAAACTAAACAAATATTTATGACAAGTGCAGAATTTGTTTATTGTCCAAAAGTTATGGAAAAATACAAATAAAATGCACTTCATGTTACTTTAGATTTGAGAATAATAAAGATGAAGTTAAATTACTTGGTTATTAAACTTCTCCATCTTTTTTCAGTAAAGCACCTAAAGCTGGTCTGCCAACTGCCAATAAACAGAAGAGAATAAGATGCATCACCACTAGCGCCCTCACACTCACTTTCTCAGAGTTGAGTCTTCTGAGGTAAGTTGAGCTGTTCAGTTTGTTTCAGATTGTATTTATACAATCCAAAAACTACTTTTTATGTAACATTATTGATATCATTTCTGTATTGTTCATCCTTCGAGTAAACCACCATTTGTGGCTTTTCTGGCATCTGCTCACTGAAACAACAGTGTGTGGATCTAATGTTAAATTCACTAATTAGTGTCTTTTGTGTTTTTGTGCTGGTATGAATTATAGTTTCAGTGTTTGGAATGATAATATGACTGTCAAACCTGGATTTGGGAATTTGATATTTTATTATTTTGCTTTTGACATGTACCTTTGTGTAATAAATCAGTTTAAGTTACTTTGCATTGTTAATTTAAAAAATGCATTGGAAGGGTTAGTGCTAAAATATTTCATATTGAGTCTGCAAATTAAATAAGACTTTTTAAATCCATCACAAGTTGGAAACATTAAAATAACGCCCTGTCAATGCACTTTTGTGTGAACTGCTTGTGAATGTTATTAGAAAAGCAAGCTATATTCATAATGATATATTACTACTATACAGTAGATGGTTAGCCTTAATATTGTACTGTACTATTTTTACAACCACTGTAAAGATGGGTGCCATTTGTATTTGTTTTGATGTTTTATTGATGTCTCACTCATCAGTTTGCAAGGAATAATGGTTTAAAAGTATAATAATAGGAATTTTAAACACTTTTGGCATATATTTCCTGTCTCAAATAGTCTGTTTCTACCACAAACACTCAAAATTGAAAATTGCCTGATGACTTTCTATCTTTAATTTTAGACCTGATGGAGGAGAAAGAGGAGAGCAAATAATCAAATTAGGTGGAAGAGAAACGTCATCATGTCAAAACTGGAGAAATCTTTCAGTTGCTCACCGAAAAGAAGAGCCAAAGAATCTTTCACCTGCCCTCAGTGTGGAAAGAGTTTCACAACCAAAAAAAGTCTTAAACCTCACATGAAAATCCACACTGGAGAGAAACCACACACATGTGATCAGTGCGGGAAGAGTTTTGCACGAGCACACACTCTTAAATTACATCTGCGTTCTCATTCTGGAGAAAGACAGTTTAACTCTGATCAGTGTAGCAAAAAAACTCGGAAGAGGTGCCTGAAAGTTCATACAAAGAAGCTGCTTCACGTGTGTTCTCTGTGTGGAAAGAGTTTTACTCGGCTGGATAATTTAAAATTTCACTGGAAAAGACACAACGGTGTGAAGGATCATATTTGCTTAGATTGTGGGAGGAGCTTTACTAGATCTGATGCATTGAAAGGGCACCAGAGAGTTCACACTGGAGAAAAACCTTACAAGTGTTCACACTGTGACAAGAGATTCAGTAAGACTGGGACTCTGAAGATACATGTGAGGACCCACACTGGAGAGAAGCCTTACAAATGTGATCAATGCGGTAAATGTTTTACACAAAAAGGAAGCTTTAATGATCACCAGAAAATCCACACTGGAGAGAAGCCGCACACATGTGATCAGTGCGGGAAAAGTTTTGCTCAAACAAAAACTCTTAAATTACATCTGCGTTCTCATTCTGGAGAAAAACCATTTAACTGTGATCAGTGCGGCAAAACATTTCTGAGGCAACAAAACCTGAAGAGGCACCTGAATGTTCATACAAAGCAGAAAACGTACATTTGTTTGTGTGGAAAGAGTTTTTCACGAATGGATTATTTAAAATTACACCAGAGAAGTCACAGCGGTGCAAAGGATCACATGTGCTTTGATTGTGGAAATACTTATACAACAGCAGCTGTATTGAATCGGCACCAGAGAATTCACTCTGGAGAAAAACCTTACAGGTGTTCACACTGTGACATGAGTTTCAGTCAGGCTGGAAATCTGAAGAATCATGAGAGGATCCACACTGGAGAGAAGCCGCACACGTGTGATCAGTGCGGCAAGAGTTTTACACTAAAAGGAGCCCTTAAGTCACACATGAAAATCCACACTGGAGAGAAACCATACTCATGTGATCAGTGCGGGAAGAGTTTTAGACATACATACACTCTTAAAATTCATCTGCGTTCTCACTCTGGAGAAAGACCGTATAACTGTGATCAATGTGGTAAAACATTTCCTAGGGCAGAACACCTGAAGGTCCACCTGAAAGTCCATACAAAGGAGAAGCCTTACACATGTTCTTCATGTGGAAAGAGTTTTAGTCAGCTGGGTAATTTAAGAATTCACCAGAAAAGACACAGTGGTGTGAAGGATCACATGTGCTTTGAATGTGGGAAGACCTTCACCGCAGCTGTGACATTGAAAAGGCACCAGAGATTTCACACTGGAGAAAAAACACACGAGAAGGTCCAAAGTGGAAAGAAGCCTTTTACATGTGATCAGTGTGGGAAAAGTTTCACTCAGTCAGGATCACTACACCGTCATACTAAAAACAGCTGTCTGAAATTAAAGTAGCTCAAGCACATTTAAAGTGTGTTGCTGTGTCCTCACCAAATATGACCCAATAACGCACTGAGTAATAAAAGCTCTTTTTCATATAAATCAGTCAAAAACATCATTATTATAGAAGATGTTATATGAAGATGTTACATATAAAAGTTCATCTTTAAGACCAGCTTCAAGAAAATTTTCTAAAAATGTTTTGTAGAAAACGTTTTTTTTTTGTTTGTTTGTTTTTTTGGACTAAAGCTGAATGTTATTGTGGACAGAGTTTCACGTGGAAATAATGTCTGAAAATTCATCTGTATTTTCACTTTCATCAGATTTTTGTAGTTGCTTAAGCAATTTATTAATTCAATTTATTATTTTATCAACTTTTGATTGTTTATTTATTTATTGCTCTTAATATGTGTATTTGAAAGCCATGAAGCACCACAATTGTTTTTTGAGCTTAAAAAGGTGTCATCATTTCCAATTTCTTTATTGATCGTTATTAGAAAATTGAACCATGTTTCAATAGAAAATATTATAGTGTTGTATGGTAAATGTAGCATTTAAAACAGTTTTCGATGATGTTTTTTTGCAGATGATCCTGTGTAAAGTTTAAGTCAAGTCAAGTCACCTTTATTTACATAGTGCTTTAAACAAAACAGATTGTGTCAAAGCAACTGAACAACATTAATTAGGAAAACAGTGTGTCAATAACGACAGTTAAAGGCAATTCATCATTGAATTCAGTGATGTCAATTTAAAGATTGAGAGTATTAACAGAGCTGCTAAAAAGCTTCAATAGTTCCTGTTTTTACCTCATTAATTATGCTGTTGTGTTTAAATCACCTGTAAACTGCCACTTTAAGCTCATTTTTGTTTGTCGTCAGAATGAAACAAACCACACTATCAATATAAATCAGCATTTCATTCTATTTTGTGATAAACCATGTTTCATTAAAAAAAGAAAGGATAATAAAAACTGGTGTGACTAGGTAAGTGAAGTTTAATTAAAGTTAATTGTTATTTGTTTTTAAAATCATTTCTGATTTTTTTTCCCCATACTTTTTTAAAATGTGGATTATTTTTATTGTGGATATGTGTAATATTTGTCTATATTACTTTGTTCATATGTCCATACTGAAGATAAAAGAATGAAAATATAAAAAATCATATTAAAATTTGGGAAAATCATTAAAAAAGTTTAGAAAATAAAACCTCAGGTAAACACACATGGCATATCAAACCGTATCATTTATTTAACAAAAATAAAGCCAATATGGTAAAGCCACGTGTGACAAACTAGGGACACTGTAAGTTTCAATTGCTTGATACCCTTTTAGAAGCAATAATGTGATGTAATCATTTTCTGTATGATTTTGTCTGTCTCTCATATCATTCTGCAGGAATTCTGGCTCACTCTTCTTTACAGTGTTGCTTTGGTTTATCAATGTTTGTTGTTTATCCAAAGCTCTCGCCACAGCATTTCAGTCAGGAAGAGGGGACCAGCTCACACCAACATCCATGCTTCAAATCTACCTATCCAGCATACAGTACTGTTCAAAAGTCTTAGGCCACTAGTATTTTCACCAACAACAAAAAAAAGTAGTTTTTTTAAGGTTGTTTTTTTATTTTTTTTTTTGTCTGTGTCAGTATTAAATTTTAGTTTTTATTTACAATCATTTTTTTTTTCATTGTAATTATCTAGTGAGATTTTTGTATGCACAAGCAGTCTGACAGCATCCAGTGCTCCACACAGAGATCTGATCTCACCATCATCCACTCTGTGTACATGAAGAAACAGAAAAAAACTGAGGCAGACTAAATCCAGAAAAAACTGTGGCAACACCTCTAAGACACTTCAAGAAACCTTCCTGCAAAGCAACCTGAAAAAACTATGTGCAAGTGTGCCTAGGACAAAAGCTTCTTTAACAAAAAATGGTGGTTGCACCAAATTCTGATTTGATTTAGTTAATAGAAGTTAATTGATAAATAAAATCTATTTATAGCTTTATTTTTGAAAGTATCCTCCTTGTGTGTGGGGTTCTTTAACATGCATAAAATCTCACTTGATTATTACAATTAATGGGAAAAGTAATGTTTGGAAATGTATACTGATATTTCCCACTGACACACTGTAGCAAAAGATATAAATAACTGGCTTAAAACCATTTACTGTTGCTGAAAATAGTAATGGCCCAAGACTTTTGCACAATACTGTATGTGCAAAATAGTGTTTTTTTTTTTTGAAGGGGTTTAACAGCCATTGCAAACCTTTGGAACAACCGAAATAAACGCCAAACAAATTTTTTTTTTTTTTCTCAGATTTCAGAAAGACATAATTTGTTGTAACTTTTGTTATATGAGCAATGATTACATCTATATATCATGACTACTTTTGGGGCTTTCTGTGTTTTGAATATTTTAAATGCCTGATAAATTATATTTTACCCCAAACATAACAGATTGAATGAGGTGTCTGGGATTGCAGTGTTATTGTCTGTCTAAATTTTTTACTATTTTTATCTTGATATCCAGTATCACAGACCAAGTTGCTTCTGAGGATATGGCAAGAATAATGTAAATGAAGAATTATTAATCAATCGTCTTGTGATTGCTGCTGATAACATTTGGCTAAGGTTTCAGTTATTAATCTAACAGAGGAAACAAGGAAAAAATAGAGAATCAGTTAAAAGAGAAAATCCTGAAGTATTAGAGAAATGTAGCACAACGCTCATAAAATATTCCCAAGCAATTGCTTGGCAAACAAGAGGATATGCAATGCATGATTAAATATCTAGCTGATGATGCTCAGAAACTGAGTTGACACTGACCTCTGCTGGTGAAAATTAGTTATTGGTTGTGGTTATTGTATTGACTGAACTCATCACACAGACTGCCATTCTCAAGAGTGCTTTATTGCAAAGGCAACACAGCTAAATGAGTATCAGTACATCTCCCCCTTGTTTTTTTAACAACAACTTAAGGTCTGTCAACTTTAACAGCACTTATTCACAATAACAGAAAAAAAAACGTTAGTTCAACACTATCTAGCTGCATATTTCTAACGTTAACTGCACAAAACTTTGTTGCATATGAGTCAATACTAAGTAAATAACTTTAACAGCACTTATTTACAACCTAACTTAAGACTTTTCTATCAGTTTTTTAGGTTTCATTGTGTGATGACCTGGTCTTCCCCCACCTATCTCAGTGGAAGGTGAGTTTTCTGTGATGTTGACGGCTGTAGAGCTAGGTGAGTTTTTTTCTACTCGCGTTTGCTCTGTTAGTCCATCACAGATAACTATGTCTGTACTTTCAATACAGGTGCTTGGCACTTTCAGCAGTTTCGTGATGGCGATTTCTTCGCAGTGTGTTACCATACTCTGTAAGTACCGCATAGGATCTTGGTGTTGTCTCTTTGATGACCTTCGCAACAGGTCCCCATTTTCCATCACATCTGACACGTACCGTGTCCTTCCAGTGGGCATAACTGTTTGGCATTCCTGTCATAGGCTCTGCTCTGGCTGTTTATCTTTGTATAATCTCCATGTCCTCTTCGAAGCAGGTGTTCTGCTGAGGGTAGCCGTATTCTCAGCTTCCTGTTCATGAGAATTTCACCTGGCGACCGTCCACATTCAAGAGGGGATGCTCTGTAAGACGAGAGGACAGTCCTGACAGGATAGGTGGAGCCAGAATTGATCGTTTTTGTTTTTATGATTTACTCATAATGGAGGAGACTGTGATGAACCTCAGGCTTAGCCAAGACCGAGGCCAGGTAAACTACACTGGTTTGCTGCATCCTTTGTCGGATTACAACTTTAAATGCAGGAATGACAATATGACATTTAAAAAATATATTGGAAAAACTGTACTTTAAACTCATTTTTTCCTCCACTGTTTTTCTTTTAAGCTAATGAAGAATGTATTTGTTTGAGTTTGATGTCCTCCCTGTCCACTCGCTCCCTCACCTGTCTCAGGACCCTTCACAAATAAACTGTGCCTGTTAACAACAAAAACACATGCTCACTTTCTCCAGAATAGTATTAAAACCAAAGAAAATGGAATGAATCTCGCTGTTTTGTCGCCTGCAAACGTCAGCAATGGAGGAGATCGCGTTCGCATTTTTTATCGCAGACGCAGTGAATGTAATCGAAATACCACTGTTTTGTCATCATGTGCATCAATCCTTTGTTCTGCTGAACACAAAGGAGGAAATTTAGAAAAATGTTTGCAAACAAGCAGGTTTCTGCCATCATTTCACGTCCATAGTATTTTTCCACACTATGCAAGTCAAAGCTGTCTTGTAGCAAACATTCTTCAGAATTTCTTTCCTTGTTTTAAGCCAGACCCTGACACTTCTTAGATGAAACCACACAAAGATGAGACATACTGGCTAAACAGTCCATTTAGATATGTATGTATGCATGTATATTTTTAATGGATTGATTTATTAATTCACACATACATACAACAGAATAAAGTGAAAATTACAAGGAAGAATTCTAATTAAGAGAAAAATTTAATAAAATAAACGCATGTCCTAATTCTTAACTTCACTAGGCGTGTTTTGTTTTTGTTTAGTTCGCATGTAATATATTAATAAATGGGTAAACTAATTCTTAGAATAAAGAGAAAATGTATCAGTTGACATTCTCAGCCAATGAGCATGAAGCTGTGTCGTCAGTCAGTCGTTTCCCCATCATGCTTTTGAATAGCGCAGTCGGTGGAGAGCAACTGCACTCGACTGATCAGTCAACACAGCCGCCTCGCCGTCGCGAGTTTTTTGACACGTCAGCATGACATCAGAGCAAGGCGGACGTAACTCGGACACTTTTCTAACCGGCATGCATCTCGCGGTGATCACCGGTGATCGGTTCTGCGCAGATTTTGCTCATCTCAAACAAGCCTTATGGCAGCTTTAATTGGCCAAGGCCCGCCCATGAGGCCAATATGCTATGAAAAATTATAATCTTCCACCGCTTTGTAGTTGTCCTGAGTTGTCCTTTTCGGTGAGTTCTAAAATGGTTTATCATGTGTAAGAAATGTACTATAGTTAAATATAAACAACATTATAGTTTTAGGCTCTGAAAAGTTTCTATATATTGTCTAGGCTGTTGTTGGTCAGAAAGACATTGTGGATATTCCAGTTTGGGTACCTGGACACTGGATGCTTTGTGTAAGTAATGTAATTTACATGAGAAAGCTGTAATTTTAGCAATATTAAACAATCTAATGGATTAAAATATTTTTTTATGTTTTATCAATGGTGGACACAGTACACAAATCAAGTTCTTAGTACAGATACCTTTATAAAATATTACTCCAGTAAAAGTATTATGTACTCCTTTTCAGCTGTGTGTTAGACAACGTACTGTTGAATAGTACAGTGCATCCGGAAAGTATTCACAGCGCTTCGCTTCCACATTTTTTATTACGGACTAATTCCAGAATGGATTAAATTCATTAATTTCCTCAAAATTCTACAAACAATACCCCTTAATGACAACATGAAATAAGTTTGTTTGAAATCTTTGCAAATTTGTAAAAAAAAAAAAAAAAAGAAAAAAAGAAATTCACAGGTATGTAAGTATTTAAAGCCTTTGCTCAATACTTTGTTGAAGCACTTTTGGGACCAATTACAGCCTCAAGTCTTTTTGAGCATGATGCTACAAGCTCGGCACACGTATTTTTGGGCAGTTTCTCCAATTCTTCTTTGCAGGACCTCTCAAGCTCCATCAGCTTGGATGGGGAGCGTTGGTTGGGGAGTATTTTGTGGATATCTATTTTGATGTTTAGTAAAGGGTTGTTTATTCAGGGTCAAGTCTGGGCTCTGGCTGGGACACTAAAGGACATTCACAGAGTTGTCCCAAAGCCACTGCTTTGTGCTTAGGGTCATTGTCCTGTTGGAAGATGAACCTTCGCCCCAGTCTGAGGTGTGAAGCGCTCTGGAGCAGGTTTTCATCAAGGACGTCTCTGTAAATTGCTGCATTCATCTTTCCCTCGATCCTGACTAGTCTCCCAGTTCCTGCCACTGAAAAACATCCCCACAGCATGATGCTGCCCCCACCATGCTTCCCTGTAGAGATGGTATTGGTCAGGTGATGAGCGGTGCCTGGTTTCCTCCAGACATTACACTTGCCGTTCAGGCCCAAGAGTTCAATTTTTGTTTCATCAGACCAGATAATTTTGTTTCTCATGGCCTGAGTCCTTCAGGCAGGCTGTCATGTGCCTTTTACTGAGGAGTGGCTTCCTTCTGGCCATACAGGCCTGATTGGTGGAGTGCTGCAGAGATGGTTGTTCTTCTGGAAGGTTCTCCTCCCTCCACAGAGAAACGCTGGAGCTCTGTCAGAGTGACCATCAGGTTCTTGGTCACCTCCCTGACTAAGGCCCTTCTCCCCCGATTACTCAGTTTGGCCGGGTGGCCTGCTCTAGGAAGAGTCCTGGTGGTTCCCAACTTCTTCCATTTACGGATGAAGGAGGCCACTTTGCTCATTGGGACTGTGCCTTGATACAAAAGACATTTCATGTCCAATCAACTGAATTTGCCTCAGGTGGACTCCAATCAAATTGTAGAAACATCTCAAGGATGATCAGTGAAAACAGGATGTACCTGAGCTCAATGTGATTTTTTTTTTTTTTTTGCATTTTTTTTTTTTTAAGTTTTAATAAATTTGCAAAGATTCCAAACAAACTTCTTTCATATTGTCATTATGGGGTATTGTTTGTAGAATTTTGAGGAAAATAATGAATTTTATCAATTATGGAATAAGGCTGTAACATAACAAAATGTGGAAAAAGTGAAGCGCTGTGAATACTTTCAGGATTGCACTGTATAGTGAAGTAGCACATCACAGTCAAAAAATATTACCACTAGTTATGTAAAAATAATTGCAGAGATATGTGTAAAGCATTGCATATGCATTTCACAGATTATGAAACCAAAGACAAGAGAAATGTTTTTTTTTCTTGATCCAATGCAACAGTCAGCATTTGGACCATACCTTGACACTTTCAATTTATATAAATGTTCTGAATGTGTTCAGAGATTACAGTGGTTCTGTTTTAACCCTTAATCACTGTTAAAAATGGATAATGCTTAAGATGTTTGGGGTCAGATTGACCCCAGACATTTAAAGAGTGATTGCATAAGGAAATATAAATTTTTTATATGGAAAACCATATATAATTTTTTTTATTTATTTCTGAACTATACATTTATGCTGTGTTTTTGTGGAAATTTTTAAGTTTTTTACCTATTTACTGCACAATTACATAGCTAGGCCATAATAAATTGGCACATGAGTGAAATATGATTTTTTAAAGAAAATCACTTAAATGATGATCTTAATTAAATCTAAATAGTTTTTGGACATTGCTCTATGTGTTAGGGATAGAATGCTGCCATCTGGAGGTGTTAGTCCGAAATACTTTTTTTCTTCTAGTTAAGGAATTAAAGTGCAATGACCACATGTATCCAATAGAGGTCCATAGAGACTCATTCATTTTCACTTCATTTTCTTGATGCTTCAACTTCTCCTCACAACTTTATGATATATATATATATATATATATATATATATATATATATATATATATATATATATATCATATATATATATTGTGAATATATATTTAAACATTTTGAAATACATAAAAAATCTGTATTTTTGTCAGGAGTTAGAGTTTGTTGTTTACATTGTCTGATATATTTTGGAATGGTCTGCTTTTTGCAAATTATTATACATACATTTGCAGAAACAGTACAAGTCACCACTATGGCTATGACTGTAATCCATACTATTATTCATTTCAGAAAGTATTTATCAACAATTATGGAACATGCTTGTTCCATATTTGCATATGTATTATTTTTTCAGATTTATGCCAGTTTAGTTGATTTTATTTACTTAATTTCTATAAAAATGCTCTCTGTTGCGATCCCTTTGCATTTTGTGTGTTTGTGTGTTTGTTTGTGTGTGTGTGTGTGTGTAGTATGTAGCGTGTGCAGCTAACT